>NW_028186467.1:254279-406838 GCF_003343005.1 Rhea americana | reverse complement strand
CCCCCCCGCAGCGCACATTCCGGGGCCCATCCCTCACCTGCTGGTCTAGACCGAGGGCATTTTCCACCGCCACATGACTCATAACGAGAGATCGTCTCGGGGCGTCCCGCTCCGCCTCAAGAAATTCAGATTCGCCGGGCTCGGGGAGGGAGGGGGAAACTCACCGCTGCTGCTCGTCTGCCTCGAATCGCTTTTCTAACTGAAACCCCCCCGCCTCGGCCCCGGCCTTTATATAGTCCCCGCCCCTCCCGCCTGCCCGGCGGCGCGCGCTGACTTCAGCGCGCAAGCTCCGCCCTCCGCCGGACCGCTCCCCTCCCCCTTTCTCCTCCGGGAGCGCTATCGCGAGAAAAAACGACCGCGCTGCGCCAGGGGAGAAAGGGGGAGGGGAAGGGAGCGGAGCAGCCCAGGCTATCGCGAGATCTGCGCGGGCCCTTCAGCTCAGTCTTCGATGAAGGGGGCGCCGAAGGTATCGCGAGACTTCAGCGGCCGAGCCTGTGCAGCACCGGCCGGGTCTCTCGGGCTCGCTTGACGATACCGCGAGATTTCGTCCCAGCGGCCTGCTCTTCTCTCCCGGCCTTGCCACGGAGTCTCGCGAGATCACAGCGCGCTCCCTTCGTCCCCAGCCCCCTCCCTTTGTTCGGCGTGCTCGCGAGAGTACCCTGCCGCTCTGCCGGCCGCGCGGCCGCGATGTCTCTAGAAGGAGTCGGATTCTAGGTCACGTGGGCGACCCTGCCGGCGCCCGCCGCCATCTTGTGAGCTTGCCCCACACAGTGGCGTAGGTCCTAATGGAGGCGCTGCGGGCCGGCGGCGCGAAGGGGGACGGGAAGAGGGCGCTAGTAGTGGGGCGGTGTGTGACCTGCCCGGCTTGAGTGTGACCTAGTGCGGGAGCCAGGGCAACGGCCAGTGGGGGAGCGACGGGGGTCGCCTCACCCACGGAGGTGGCAGCCTTCCACTTAACACCACCTCCCCCTCGACTACCCTTGACGGCCCTCCGGCGCCGGTGCGCCGGTTCTTACACGATTCCTTTGCAGCCTGTGTGAGGGAAAGTAGGAGCCACCACCTATGCTTCCTTTATCTGCCCCACCGTGCAGCCCTCCACCAGTTTCTGCATGCTTTCACAAGAGTGTTTCACCTCACCCTTTTCAAAGCAGCCTCTTTAGACTGTTCCACCTTAGGTGCTCTGAACACATTAAATGCAGCTAGGTAGCACTAGATATCTAGCTACTCAAACCCCTAAAATGCCAGGGGTTTTAGTCAACATTAGTTATTACAAGTACTAGTTGCTTCTTTTCAAAGCTGCCTTTAGCCATCAGATCTGCTGAGCTGCCAGAGGTCACCTCTGTTTTCCCAATACCAGCTGCTTTATCAAGCTATGCCATTATATCCACAAAACACAGCACCTTAGAATCACTAGGACTCAAATCTACTATTAGCCTGTAAAACACCAGTCAAACAACAAGCATCAAGCCACTTTTCACTGTTAAACAGTGGTAAACACTTCCATACCCTTCTGCTACCACATGCAAGAGCTCTGATAGCACAGAAAACACTAGAGCTGTTTTCCTGAATTTAGATGAGTAAAAAATACTAACACACAGATTCAGAGTACTTTAACACTTACTAAGTAAATAGCAAAAAAGAAATGGGTTTTGCTTGCTTGTCTTTGATTTAGACAGCCATTTTTCATCTACCATCACCCCTTTTGGGTTTCTGCCTCTTTCTCAACAAGAAGGCATAAGGAAGATTCCTGGTCCAAAAATGCAGCTAGACTCACTGTGGGACTTAAAAACAAGATAAAGCTTTCCCAAAGAACCTCTCTCAGTTTTTCTTAACCTGAGTTCTTCAACACAGCTACCCTTAAAGACTAGTGCAAAAGCCCTTCCACTCCAAAAAATCAAAGCACCCCAAAATTTAAACACACACAAACAAATCCTTGAATGAGTTGGGCATACTCTTCACAGACAAACCAAGCAGTTCTATGCAGGACATTTCCTGGTTTAAGTCAAAGTATTTACCATTCTTCTGCTTAGGTCTTCCATCATGCTCCTTTAGCCAGCTTACACTTCTGTAGTTAAAGGTTTATACCTGTCTTTCTTCCCCAGATGCACCTATTTATGTCATTTAAAAAGTTGCAGGTGTGTTCATGTCACCAAGGCTGGTTCAGAACAGTTAAAAGTGGGGAAAAAAGACTTTTAAAGAAAGCTGCTATGAGATCTAGGCCTAAATTCTGTTCTTTTAAAACCGTATTTTAAATAAAAATTCATTCCTTTTCTTTTTACAACTTTTAAGAAAATCCTGTTTTGATTTAAACACTTCCTGCAATGTTTACGTCTACAATGTTTGCAAAGCTTTAGTAAACAATAGCATTGTTTGATATAATTCATATAAACTAGAAAATGACATTAACTAAGCCTTCTTCACTGTATAAGCTTTAAAAGAAAAATGATAATCCTACAGTTAGGAAAGCAGGTGGGCCCACATGCTTCTGTGAAGCTCTGTAAAGTGTGATGGAGTGATAGATTAGTAGAGGCGTGTTTGATACTGGAAGTTTACTTCAACACACTTTACCAAGCAGAGCAAATTACAAAGTTAAAGTCTTATGCTGCAAGCACACAAGTCATTTTGTTGCTTAGGGAAGTTAGTTTAATTCGTCAGTAGGTTACCATCTGCATTAAACAGAACTACGTGTTCTCAGTTTCACTTTTTATTCTCCTGAACCTGACCTAGAGCCAGTTTGCCAGAGGAGGTTGAGCAGCTAATGAGTACCTGAGTCAAGCATTTAGCTAACGGAGTCCTCGCAACTCCTATTCAGTGTGTGTTTAACTAAATAAGTTTTTGCTGATGGCCTCAACCAAAAGTGGTTAAAACCTGGCACTGCCGGCTGCTTGGATACTCAATTCTTACTCATATCCTACCAGGATTCTCAAATCCACCTGCAGAGCCTCATCTGTTACGTACCTTCAAAGGCTACACTATTAGCCTCAGAGAACAGGTAGAGATACAACTTTCTGCATATAGAGAAGGTAGTTACCCTGCCTTAGGAAAGTGGTTCCCCGATTGACACCAGTCAGTTTGGATTGGACAGTCAACATTATTTAAGTGGAGCTGCCTTTTAGATTTTTAGATAGATGTCATCTGAGGTTGGTGAATGCCAGCCTTGCTTACATGAGTTTCCTTATCTGGTTTGAGACTATCGATGTCATATACACATACCCTCTGTCCTCCATCCTCTTCAGCTTTTCCTGCTTCTATGTCAACTAGAAGGAGTATCTGTTGTGCATCATCACAAATGTTTTACTTCAGTTGTTACCAGCTAGTCTGACAGGATACATAAGGCCTATATTTACCACATCTTTTTTCTAGTCAGAGATACGTGAGTGGGACAGGATGCTCCAGGTAAACACTATTGATCTCTATTGATTTCTCTCACTGGAGCTGCTATCTGTTCCAGAAGCTCCCATCTCTCTCCCCGCTGGTCTGCAAAAAATGATTATCTGTTTCACTGGACAGTCCATTGATATCTCGCTATGCTTCAAGCTTGTTTTGGTTTGCTCTGACCACACTATGACTGTTGATGTTCTCCTTGCCAAGTCTCCACTGATCTCTACAGGCTTCTCTTCCCAGCCCCTGTGCTTTCAGAGCATGTCCACCATTCCATCAGCTGTAGAACACCCTTCTTCCCTTTGCTCTTACACCACATTTCTTCTTCCCAGACTTCAAGATCAGCTGTTGGTCGGAGACACCCCCACCCTGGAACAAGCAGACAGAAC
Source organism: Rhea americana (assembly GCF_003343005.1). NCBI lineage: Eukaryota > Metazoa > Chordata > Aves > Rheiformes > Rheidae > Rhea > Rhea americana. Next base: position 403,068 of record NW_028186467.1, on the reverse strand, counting down.
CATTCTCACTAGTGGTCTTCAAGAAAAGTGAAAGGAACTGGAAATGAGAATCCTTAAACAGAGAATAGAGAGAGTACTTTGTTTATCTGGGACTATCTGAGCTAGCATAAACTCTGCTGCACTGCAGTCTCTACTTCAAAAATTCTTAAACACCTTTGATCTGCCAGAATGACTTTATACAAGTTCAACACTCTTCTTCATAAGGCCTCAGTGTTCCTGTTGTGGTACAAGACATCTTATGATCAGATTTCCCGTCTTACAGGGAAGATGGGCTTACTTCGAAGATAAGGAGGTATTTTGCTAATGGTAAGGCAACTTAAACTTAGGTCATGAAATCCAGAGTGTGATAAAATATAAATCCTACCATGTATATAATTCCTAGGTTGCAATATTGAAAAGTTTTATCTTTTCCCATAAAGCTGGTCATGACACTAGGACCATGTACTGTATTTCTGTGAGTCTTCCATAATACAAGCCAGTATGGAATTAAAAAATGCGAAGTTAGTATTGTCTAGTCAAACAAATTAGATGACAGGCTGGGAAGCAGTTATTTTTAACTTAATCATTAAACTTGGTGTGAAATGGCTGTATTTAAAACCTTTTCGTAGAAAAGTACAAGAACTAAATTAATGTAGCAAATTATGACAAGTATAACGATTAAACATATATTTGCCATAATTTATTTTACTAGTGCAGCTTTGATGCTGGCAATTAGCTGATACTCTGAAGTCTTTAGTCAACAGTGTATCTCTCAGGAATATCTGAGATCTGCCTTTACAGCATAATTTTCTAATGCTGCATCTGATCAGTTCCCAGAGTTCTGCAGACATTTTTTAGGTATCACAGGGCAGGCTCTTATTGATTTGGAGGAAGAACAGGAACAAAAGAAGCTCATGTAACCATTGATATACCCTAAGCCAAGTCTTTAGCTTCTACGAAGTCTGCATTTCCCTACAGCAGCAACTACAAAACTTTTTGGACCAATGGATAATGTTTTAAATAATGCATGTTAAGGCAATTTTTAAGACAGAATATTTTAAAAATACCCCCTTTTAAAGCTGACACTGTTCCTCTAACTTCAAAACAAAAGCAAGCCTGTTGGATTAGATGGCCTTCTCAGGTTCCTAACATTTCAGAGGCTAATTGTTCTTCAGACATTTCTCTCAGTAGCAGTACTGGTGTAGGCTGTTTCCAGCATTGGCCATTTGTTCCTGCCCTCAAGGTGTCCTCTTGGTTGACCCAGCATAGCTGTTAGTGGTGCCAGTCAGTGAAGTGAATGAAGGAACTGATGTCGGTTTAAAATAACTGTTCATTTTTAAGCCTAGGGGGGAAAAAACTGTTTAAGTCAGATCTGCTGCCTGTGGAACCAGAAGCTCAAATACTGTTTCCTAGTCAATGAGTTCCTTCAATTTAGTGGATATTTCCCACCATACGTGCTCCAACCCAGTTGTGCAAGGCAAAGCCGATACACTTAAATCAAGCACTTCTTTAAGCAGCCTTGCTAGCTTACACAATCCCTATCTCTGCTCCTCCAACTCATTTCTGCCTCTCAAATAACACGGGGGGGGGGGGGTTATTTTTCACCCAGGTCAATCCTTTGATCTGGTTGTGATGGCTATGCAAATGCCTATGCCAGTCCAGCATGAGAAGGGATAACTAGGCCCAAGCAAGGGATACTGAGGGCCTAGAGCTGCTCAAGTCAGCATTATTACTAAAGAAACGTATGTGGAGCCACAGCCTCATTCTCTTGATAGGGGCAGACCAGGAGAGCATAAGGTGTGTACCCACATCTCTTCAGGGAAGGAATGCACTGGAGTACTCATCTCATTAGCACAAACTGTGGGATTCAGTGGGGAATTTCAGGAAAAACTGGGGTCTGTTTCTGTTTCCTGTAGAGTTTATGTTGCCCGTAGAATTACATCAGGGATTTTAGCCAAAGTGTGCACAGTTTATTCTTCTCTCATAGTTTCTTGTGTGAGTACTTTTATCTCTATTTTGATACAGTATACTGCAAGGAATAAAGCTACTAAGAATAAAAAATATGGTTAGTAACTGTACCTGGACAGAATGTGACAGAATATTTACCAAATCTCCTATATTATGCTGCAATACTTTGTTCTATCATGGCATATACTGAATACACCTCTACCCTAATTCTTATGGAGAACGTAATGTGTTTAACTTACGTGAAGAATTAAAAGGCAATCTGATTAACAGTTTCTCTGTTCCCTGATTAGTGTGTTGCCTCCTGAGCCTTGCCAGCTCCTCTTGCTCCATCTCTCTGCACTCCCAGAACAATGGAAGCTGATCAAATATACATCATTGATTGGGGAAGTGCTGATGAAGAGCAGATTCACGATGATTCTCTAAAAGATGCTGGGAGCGTGTTTGAAAACTTCAAAGAGATTCATATCTTGCCTGAAAAACCACAAAAGACTCTACAGAAAGAAGAGACAGAGAAGTTTTAGAACTCTGACTCTAGATTAGTAACAGACAGAAAGGGTCTGGCTGTTTCAGCCATATGCCAGGCCTTATTTGATGCAGCACTCAATGCTTTTTATTTTTTAATGCAGTCCTCCTTTTCTATAATAGTTAGGTGACAGGATCAAGTGTAGTAGTCAGTGGCTGCTTTGGGAACTGGGGAAGTACAAGTACAGTTCTGCCTTTATTTCCTCTGCTGCCAGATGTGGCACCAGGAAAGAACCAGTCCATGAATTTCACAAAGCTTTTCTCTCCATCCTCATACTAAACTCTCCCCCAGAGCATTGCTCTGAGAAGAGATCCTCACAGCACAGGCCAGCAGGGGATACTTCTTCAGCTGCGGTCAGGGCCCAGGACTGGTTACCTGAGTGCTGCCCAAAGCTGCCACTGAAATGGCAAAAGTGTGGGCCAAAGGAGAGGTGTAGCACCAAAAATAATAATAATAAAGGGAGTTAATTAGTTTTAATTCTCTGCTTTAGGCGAATAGTTTCTATTGGTACTCTGTTTTCTATGTGTCTCTTGCAGCCCTGATCTGGGTTTTTGATTAAGTTCACTTTAAAAGCAGAAGTGGGTATTCCAGACTAACAAAGATTTACCGGTTGTGTTTGTGTGAACCTAAAATGTTACATGCCTAGTCCAAGAAAAGACTGGCCTGATGTCTTACTGGGACTGCCTCACTCGTCTGAATCCAGAATGTGTGCAGTAGTTGCAGCATAAGACGTTTGCCTCAGTCTGCCACTTCCCTCCCTAGGCACCATGTGTGCACAGCTAGCAGGCTATGGAAGTACCAGCCACGTGGGCTGAGCGCTCTGCAGGAAAATGGAAGAAAGCTATGCTCAGCCCAGCCTAGGAGGGATTGTTGCTACAGATTAGTACCCAGACCAGAGCCAGTTCCTCTCAGCCTCAGGCTCATGTCCTAGCTAATTGTCCCCGCTATGCCAATGCTTTTCTGATTCTGCTGAGCACCTTGCTTGGCTGTAGAGGTTTTACCCTGGCAGCACTGCACGTATGGGAAGGGGCAGATATTTCCTGGGGTTAGAAGGAAATGCCTTGTCGGTGTTCTCTCCTTTTGTGTGAACAGCTTTGAATCCTGCTGCCAGATGTGAACATCTGAGAAGCGTTTACCTCTACAAATGGTGGTTGTGCAACACAGTGTGGCTGCCAGGAGCATTCAGATTAAGCAGCAGTGGCTTCAGCTATCTGAGGAATGCTAAGGGTTGCAGAGTTGCTAGTACTCCTTATTAAGTGAGAGCTATATTTTGAAGTGTAAAGATAGGTACAGAGAAGCAGCAGTAACTGTATCTCCAAGTTATGCACAGTCAAAATGGTGGTGTTTTTTTCTGTGGTTCAAGGTTGTAGAGGATGCAAGGGAGAGTTGTTTCTAACTAAAATACCAAGATTTATTGTCTTTCTGAGTGGAAGATTGAAAGAAATGCATAGTTTATCTCTGAACATTGAAAAGTTCTGTGTGTTTTTCACTCTCTAGATTCCTGGGTATCTTGTATTGTATAAAACTTAGTCTATTTTTGCTTTCCACATTCAGATCTATCATCCCCACCAGATCCCACCGTAAATTGTATTGCCTCCCTTTCTCACTCCCCGAGTTTATGCACTGCTTTGCCTTCCAAAATGCTGTTTTCCATGTTCCAATTAGATTAAGGGATTGCCTACACAGGAAAGCTGCACCACTATTAGTTTGCAGTTTGCTTTAAAGGAATTATATTAAACCCCAACAAAAGGCCATGTAGATACACTGGTATTCCTTTTTCAGGAATACAAGAGGCTTTTGCAGGTTAGATTAGGTCAGTTAGGAACAGGAAAAACTTGCAAAGCAATAGATTTTCTTACACTGGTACAAAGAGAGTCCACCAGCTTCTGTGGATTCTGACCTCCAAATGGGAAAAAAAAGTTGGGAACGTGGTCCAGACCTCAGTAGGAGTTACAGTCTGCTGGACAGAGGCAAGATGCTACTAGTCAGCTAGTCCCAGAAAAGCAGCAGCCTCTGCTACCACTAAGTTCTGGCATGTGCTGAGAAACAGGCTGCTCACACTGTAGCAAACTACCTGTTCCCTACATAAGGCAGCCTGTTCCGCAGCACTGACAGAACAGAAGTAGGGATGGTTGCCCTGTGCAAAGAATCATACTCCACTACATTCCCACAAGTATTTAAAATGTAGCCCTTTGCCAAAAAAGATTATGGTATCATCTTGCTCAATAGAAAAGAATTCATACGTAGCTGTCTACTGTACCTTTTTGAATACTGCATGGATGCCTGGACTTAACTGTACTGGTTTACAAGCAGATTCCAATTTTATAAGTGTATCTTTCTCTTGCAGGCAAGCTCAAAGTAACGGAAGATGAAGACAAAAGTAGAGTGACTTAAAGCAGCAGGAAGGAATGAAAGAGGCATGCCAGTAAATCTTGGCTGCTGTGATTCTCATTTTTGAACTGGTAAGCTAGTAATTAATTAAATCCGAACAGGCACCTAATCAAGATGGCTCCTCTATTAAGCAGTATTAATGTTATGCATTGAAGAAGGCACTGATACTTCTCTATTCAGTTTCTGTAAGTCTTTTCCAATTACCATTTCTAAATACTAAATGTAGCTTGTATCACAACAGAATCTTCTCTGAAAAACACAGCCCCTCTGCAGTGGTCAGTATAGATAACTAGGGTGATGACAGCTCAAAATGCCCCCAGGATTCTTAGAGCACAGAGTGCACTAATAGGCCTTAATGGCTAAGACCAGTCTCACCTGGGGCTTCCACCCACTCAGCTGCCCAGAAACCCATTTAAGTTCAGCATGGAGCCTCAGTCTTAGCTTGAGCTGTGTTGTAGGAGTACTGGTCTCCAGTTCAACATCAGCTATGCCTGAATGTGCCTGATCCTGCTAATTCAGACCCTGGCCTGCAGACTGACTTTCTGGATGACCCTGATCTGACTTTGCAGGTGACCCTGGACCCAGCTCATCACCTCAGACCTGCCTTGCAGTCACAGGGCTCTGTTTGACCCTCATTACTCTCATCAGACCTGATCTGGGCCCTGGCCCATGGGCTGACTGCCAGGCCTAGTCTCATCTTGACCTTTCACCACAGACCGGCTGGGCCATCACAGGGCAGTGTCTGACCCTGGTTACCCTCACTGGGCCTGATGCAGACCCTGACCCATGGGCTGACTACCTAGCCTAGTCTAGCCTTAGGCCCTCACAGGGCTATGTCTGACTCTGGTTACTCTTACCACACCTCATCCTGCCCCTAACCTGTGGGACAACTGCCTAGCCTGGCCTTGGCCCAGCTCTGTCACCACAGAGGTGCTCAATGCCTGAGGCTGCTTGCCTTGCTGGGAGTCCTGTCATGGTACTGGCCTTGGCTGCTCCTTCTCTGGGCCTTAGTGAGCAGCCAGCCTTTGCTACTTCTTGGCAGGGACTAAAAGAACTACATCATGAAACTTGAAGGGCAAATGGACAGAAGGCAATACTTGTCATCAAGAAAAAGGGGTATGAAGGCCCACCTTTCTAATTCCTCTACCATTTCTACTTTTTATTAGGTCTATCCCATGGCCAGTGAAGGATTTCTAATGATCACAAGGGAGAGAAAATTGTACTAGAAAGGTCAAATTGGTGTGAACGGAGAACAAATGAGAAGGCCTGGGTACAGGGGTGCCAGCAGGAGCATGCAGAAAGGAGAGAGCTCTCTATATGCTTCTATAATGGCACCTGGATCAAGACCCCAGGACGTCTACCTGCCGTTTCGCAAGACACACAGGTCTGGTGACAACAGTTATTAGTCCTGATGGCTACCAGAGGTGGGACAAGATGGAGATCTTGTCGGATGTCAGTTCCAAAGGACGTGTTCAAACTCTGCATATGGTCACCATCCTAGGATTAACCCAGGAGATGTGAGGAGGACTTGGTGATAGCATCACTTGTCCTTCTTGCCATTGCAGTGGATCCTGGACCTAATGTTCAGCCATAATTTTTGTGGTGCCTGGCTGTTGGATGAATGCCTTAAACACCTTGCTCTGGTGCCTGGCAGCTGGATGGACTTCTTGGACACCACACACTCCTGAGTGTGAGACTGTGAAGGTAGGTGACTGAAAATTGTTTTGTTTCTGTTTTTATTTTAAATAAAATTACCTTGTCCTCTTGTAAGGTCTCCCCATAGATGTTTGCTGGATTGCTGATACAATGGTACAACAGTATTTCCTAGAGGGGAATGAGAAGAAAATAAGTAATAAATAGAAGCATCCCTCTGCATAATCTTTCTTCCAGTTTTATCTCTCAAGATGGCAGCAAAGAAACACAAACTTTCATGTCAAGGGAAGACACTCTTTTTACTGGATAGGTTCATCCAAGACCACCCCTGTCTCTTTTGCTGGAGTTGGTCAACAGTGCAGTTCAAAGCAGTTAAAACGTAGCTGGAGTTCTGGCACACTCCATTGTAACAGGGTTAGCTCAGGCTTCAATTTGCACATTTGACCCTTTCCAGTTAACAAATCGTATAAGGTAAAAGGTTTTTGAGACATCTATTTCATGACACTGCCTTAAGATTAACCACATCTAACCACCCTGGATGGATACTCTTCTAACTGGATCTTCAGAACATTGGCTGCATGCTAACACCACGGAAGGGCTCCCAAACCCGGTAGCAACTGGCTCTTCCTAAGAGGCAGGATACCAGCCTCCTGTTTTGTCACCAGAGCAGCTGCTCTTCAGCTACAGGCATCATAGGAGCCAGGAACACCTGCCTCATGCTGAGACTAAAAGCTTCTTAGCAAGTCAACAGCTCCCAGCTCTTTCCAGGTGCTAACAGGCACAGCAGAGCAGTAAACCTCCTATCCCTTTCAGAGGCAGTGGTTCAGAGTCAGCCTGCCTGGCAGTGTTGGCAGAAACCTGCAGGAAGCAGGAGCTGCTGCCTCTCTGTGAGAAATGGCACCTTTTGACTTCCCATCAACACTTGCTACAAAGCTCTTTGTCTAAAAGATAGCAGGATGGTGCTGTTCAACTCAAAGAAGTGGTTGTGTAGCTCTTTGCTGCATGCCACCTTACTTTAGACTAATTTAAATCTTCTTACTAGTACTATAAGCTCATTGCTTTTTATCCTATTCATAGTAAACAGGAAGAGTAGTTTATTTCCTTCCTCTTGCAGCTACTTTTTGTATTTGTGTACTGCTATCTTGCCTCTCTTCAGACTTCTCAAGACTAAATTATTCCTTACAGGTAACCTCCAGTAGGGCAGTATTTAATTTAGATGTATAGAGTGCTTTTAAATTAATATAGGGCTTATGAAATGAGTTGCACTAACAGGAAGGAAACTGAGGTTTCTGTATTTACAGATTAGATTCCACAGTGGCAGCTGTAGTGAAGACTCCCATACCTAAATTCTGATCTGGAACATCTCCAGAGGCAAGAAGATAATTCAGTGCTGAAATTTTTAGACTCTTACAGCCTACTAGGATTCTTTTATGCAGATGTGATAGTATTTTTGTGATAGAGAAAAAACATTTTAATAGCAATGAACAGCACTGGCTAAATCATTTCACATAAATTATCAGCCTTCTGAAGACAAAGTATGTAGGCACGATTCACCTGATAACTATAGTTGGCTACACGGAGGGCTCCATCCAAGCTAGTGACCTTAGGTCACCATTACTGGGGGGAAACAGATACTCTGAGGTCATGAATTGCCTCATCTTAAGGTAGATGTTTCAAGTAGATCAGATAAGACATAACTTTTAAGTGCCTATGGGGCACGTAGATGGGTGTAGAGATGTACATTCTAGATACCTGAAATTAGGTGAGCTGAATCTCACCTGTTGAGTCCATTAAACCGATGACATGCGGATGAAAAGCACATTTCTCATTGTAAAGAGCACGCCTTCTGCCTTTTTTAATTTCCTGCCAGCTCTAAACAGCCAGAGGTAATGACTGTTGACAAATGACAGTCTTCCATCAAATGGCTGAATCTGCTTACTGATTTTCAAAATATAAATTAATTTGTTCTTTTTTAGTTTAGTATTTTAATCATTTTTTCAGAAGAGGAGTAGTTAGTTTTTCATTTTTGCTCATGCTAGCATGTGTAGTTGGAAGAGGAAATGCTTGATTTAGGAAGCAGTGATGTTTGTCATGGTTAAAATAATGATATTCTGCAGACACAGATTTTTAGGTGGGATTCATCTGATACAACTGAATTCTAAAGACTTACCTTGCAGAACCTTTGGAAAAGGTGTACTTCAAAATTAAGAATCCTTTTACTACCACAGAGCATTTTCATTGTTTCCCTTGTTTTTACTCCTTATTTAATTGTTGGTAATTAAGAAAAAAGGTTCTCTTGATACCATAGTACATCTCCTGACCCAGTTCCATGCAAATAGATACGCAGCGTGTTTGTACTTTTACAGGTGTTGGTGCTGTGCAGATATGGGCTGTGGTTAAAGTTTCATAATGGAAAATCTGACAGGCAGTTAACTAATCCATGAGTCATATTTCGTAATAGCCTAAAGGTCTCTGATGTTCGACCTTCATTTGATACCCTTGCCACCAGGGAGTTATACATAACCCATCCGAAGACCATTCTTTATATAGATGACTGCATGCTGCCCTTTTATACCTGCAAGAATGGGCATTGCAATTATTAAATCAGGGAAGTTTCCACCTCTCCTTCTCTCTATGAGTCTACTTGCAGAACTGCAGAGATGGGTTGCAGGAAACTCACCTCATGAATGGGAACAGTGGAAAGCTCTCTTCTTAGTTTAAGGCCTCTGTAGGGCCTAGCTGAAAGTTAAGTATAGGAGTGGGAAGCTGTTTCTGGACTCTATTCACCCTTGCCGTTCTCAAGGAATTTCTCATCAGTACAGTTCCAGGAAAAAAAATGGCAGTCGAACTACTAATACTAACAGAGCTCTGGTGTTTTTACCTGTGTACAGCTTGCTTCTGCTAAGGCAGGCCAGACAGGTAAAGAATGCTAGGATGTTAGTCATTCTGCTGAGTCAACAGGAGACCCAGGCACCTCCGAAGGGTGATTCTGTCTACTTGTCATCTAGTTAGACATCAAAAATTATGAGGTATGAGCCTATCGTTTTAAGCATGAAATTCATCTTGCATGGCGGACTAGATCAAAAGCTCACTGGTGTAAAGCTGTGCATTGGACTGGACAGCAGCCTGCAGTGGCTGTTTCTGGGCTCCCCTGCAGCACTTCTCAGGCAGAAGCAAAAAGTGAGAAAAAGCCAAACAAAGGCAGGGTGTTGCTCATACACATCTAGCACTAAAAGCAGGGCATCAGTGTTTGAATTCTGACAAGGAAGTTGCTAAAAAAGGGTTGTAAGAAGAGAAAGGATTTCGCAGGAAATGTATCCAGCCCTCCGTGAGCAATCCTGTCTCCTCACCCTGATACCACCGTTCATCTTTCACTTGTGTAGGAACTGATTCTTGGGTGGTGTTCTAATGGAGTGAATTCCCCCTTGTCAAAACGTGGTAATAGTTAATACTCCTTATTTATACAGGTCTAGCTGTACGGTTTTCTGTCTTGTCAGTTGCACATTTCCCATCTTCTTGAATCTGTTCCAACGAAGAGAAGAGTTAGTGGGTTTTCATCTTACACAAATAATTTCCCAAGCAAGTCAGCAGCAAAGTTAAGCACGCAGTTATCCTTGTCACAGTCCAAGTAAAATGCCAGTGTAGCTAGAACGAGGAAGCCAGAGCTTTTCCTGTGTAATACTGATTATGTGACTGAGATAATTCTAACAGAAGCAATATAGTCTAAACTCTAGCAGCTTCAGCTTTAGACAGCTTCACACCCTGTTCGACTGCCACCTAGTACCATTGTCTTAGGCCACAGCCTTTTCGTGCAATCTTTACTGACAGGTTTTTGTTAATACCCTTTAGGGTCCTTGCCAGAAGGGCTCAGCTACACAAACCCCACTGGCAAGATAGGACTGCTGAAACAAATGTGATATAATAAAAGTGGATATATCATGTGATACAAATGCAATATAATAAACAGCACTGCAGAATTTATTATTGTTTATTTTATTTCTTGTCTGATGACCTAAGTAGCCTTTCCCAGTTAGGCCCTCAGTATCCACTGAAGTCAGTGTAACTAACTCCAGCAACTTACCCTGGCGTCCAATCACAATGTTAATAACAAACGTTTGTTTTAAACTGGAAAGAAAACAGAGGAACTGTATTGTACAATTCTTCTATTACATGCTGCACTCTGGTTTTGGCCCAATTTTTGTCCTTTTAAAATTCTTTTTCTATTTTAAAGTCTTCTTGTTCTAATCTCAGAGGAGAATTCTCTTTCTCCCCCTCTCTCCTCTTTTCTATTGCAGTACTTGCTAAAATTAAATGTTAAATTACGGGGACTCCATTACCTAACAGTTTCTTTCTTCCTAACAGTTCCCAGAATTGAAAATTAATAAAATACACCTTTTCAGTTCTCCTCCCCTTTCTCCCGCTTTTGACTGTGCTTTTCAGGCTGTCAGCTTCAGAGTTTCCTCCTTATTTCCTGGTTCCCTGGGCTTGTATGAGTGTTTAATGCTGTGACAAGGCAAAGTAAAGCACTGAAAAACATGCTAAAATGTTGTGACAAAAGGACAAACATAGCCCTAGGGATTACTGTACTGAAACATTTTTAAAATTCTGTTGAAATTCTGTTTTTAAAAAATGACTCATGAGCTAACGGTATCCTTTTAAGAACAGTTTATGGTAGGAGATCCTAGTTAGTCTTATAAACAAATTTTCGCTGAGCACAAGTGCTAATAACTTTCTGAAATAAAAAAACATTTCTAAATACAAAAATAGCTAGTACTGAAACATCTCACAGTCATTGTTTACAATTTATCTGTGATCCCTTGTTCAGATTTATGTTGATTGCTTACCTTGCCAGCAGAACTTACAACTTTGTGGGTTTGTCTTCAATGCCACAATTAAAAATAGGATGATTTTTGTGGGCCCAGAATAATTTGTAATTCTTATGAGTGCTCCGTCTTTTAAGTGGCATATAATCTTCACTGATCTAAGTGTGCAGACACATTTTTTATACTTGCTGTTGTTTCCATCAAGAAATCGTACACATTTAGGGTCTGATACATTGCGGCAGAACTACGACTTTCCCAACTCGCCTCGAGATTTTATAATGTGTTTAAGCTATTGCTGAGTAAAACACTCCCTTTTTTTCTTCTGTCAGTATGTCTCCAAATAGCTTGCCTCTTTAATGCTTCCCAGAGGAGTCAAACTCAGGCCCTTTAACAGTTCTTTCATACTCTCTTTCCTCTAGCACACCATTTTCCATTTTACTGTTCGCCCACTCCTAACACAGGCTGAGGAGCCTGCAGTGACTCCCAAAAGCTTACAGAACCAGGCAGATTAAAGACCAAAAAGCTTCCTGTTCATCTTAAATATGGGATCATTATGTAGTGTAACCCCTAAAAACTGATATCCTACTAGATCTCAGTGTTTTGCTGGAAGGATAGATACCATCTAATAGAAAGATCAGATTAGCATCACTTACACACTCAATAGGGCAGACAATTTATTGCAGCAATAGTTATAAGGGGTAGTTATAAGGGGATAGGTAGAAGGTTAGCTCCTAAAATGGCAATTTATTCCTATTGGAACACTTAGTTATTTTTAAAGTCTGAAGTTTCATTAACATGATTCCTGCAGTGTAGACAGACCTTTAACTTGTCCTGAAAGTTTGTTCTGGGAATATTTCATGTAAGTTATTTGCATCTTGAACCTGCTTGTGTCTGGTTATATTAATAACCTGCAGCAGAGAATGTTTATATAATACTGAGCACCATGACAGCACTCAGTAAATAATGAAATAAATCACATGCTTTGTTGCTGTTTCAATACTGTGCTTTCTGTGGATACAAAGGTTCTGGATCCTGCTCAACAACCTCATTTGGGTGAAACTGGATATTGCACCAGTTTTACTCCAGCTCCTTTAATGCATGACACCCGTACAGACAACACATTGTCTAACAAAAAAATCATAATCGCCGCCAACTAAACCTTTAGGAAAAATCCTAACTCTAGTGCGGACCCTGTACTAAAAATATACACAAGGATTCTTAATTTGTATACAAACTCAAATAAGGTAGAAAAGGAAAGACACTAATACATGCAAAGCAACAATTGCAGCACACAGAAACCACCATTTCAGACTTCTAGCTGTGCTCTGAAAATACCACGGCTGGGAAGTTACTGCATCTCCCATAGCAGGAATGCCCAAATGTAAAAGAGCCAGAATAGAATTAGTGATGTGAAGAAAACCCACAATAGTTAATGTGCCATGATCACATACATACGAAAGATTTGGTGTAGGCAAGGTATCATGGTCTTTCTCCTAATCTTAGTCACTATCATTTTAGTATATGTAAAAGTCAGTGTGCCTTGCCTGGATTATTGTTTGCAAGAGTGTAAGAAACCATGAGCTAATTTGCTAAAATCACAATTTTATTTTCCAAGAAACACCGTAGAAATTGCTGATCAAATTTCTTAGCCACTTCTCTATCTCTACAAAGTATAAGGGATGCATTGTAAATAGGTGAGGAGAAAATCTCAATTTAGTTATTCTCTGTCAGCTGTTCTTTGAGGTCTCTGTCGTATGTAGAACCTTTAGATAGCAAAGTGCATGGATGCCAGTAGTTCCTGAAGTAGGGAGCCATACTCATTCATCTGTGAAAGTAAAAGGCCCTTACCTCCTATTTCTGGTACCTAAGCAGATACTGGGCACTGCAGAGAATCTGGACTTCATTTATTATCCTAACCAAGCATACTGCTATAAATCTTTACATTTTTAAACCACAGAGCAGAAAGAAATGGGAATGATAAGTGTTACTGCATTATCTGAACTTGGCCTTCCAGACCCACATCCAGGTGCATCCCCCTCAGCGTCTAGGAGGGAATGTGTGCTGTAGAGAGGAACTTTGTGTTTCACTTTAGAACAGTCTGAAAGCTTTTCAGGGATCGAGCAGTTAAGTCTCAGAGAAATCATACTGCAGTTACCTGTGCTTTAACTTAGACGTGCTTTCAACAGAAACATTGAAAATTTTTCGAGATTGAAGTGTGTTCATGTTAAACTTTGAGAACCAAAGAACAAATAGAACCATACTAAATTGGTTTCTAGTATAGCCCAAGAAAATACTCAAGATGCAACATAATCCCAAGTACTCCAGTAAAAGTCCATGGTATCTATGTCATGCCCTAAACCAAATCAGTCTTAAATTTGCAGGCCGGGTTACTAAAATAACAATCTGATTTAATTTCTTTTGTACCAGGGACTACCAAAGCCGAGCAAATATTTTAAGGCTAAATTTACCTTATTTTATGTTTGTGATGTTTGTTTTTTTCTATTTTGAATATAACAAAATATAAGTAAAAAAGAATCCCTATAAGTGTCTAAACTCATCATGCATTTATTATGGAAGTTTTTACTTACCTGTAGCAAAAGATTTGTAACATATGTCCAGAACTTCATTACTGCAGGGTCAGTTATTCAGAAAAGCCTTGTGCTGGTCCAGAATATGGGAAAGGGCAAAATTCAAACTCCAAGAACCAGCAAATGAAGAGTTAAAAGTAGTACAAACTGAAGCCTCTGCAAAACTAAACTAAAATGCAGAGTTAAAAACCTCTGCCAATTCTGGAAAACAGACTAAAGTCTGGTCTCCCAGAAGTAATAGCAGCCAAGGGAAAATGGGAAGGATTCAAGAAACAGTGGAGTGAGAGAATAAAGTTAACAGACCATCAAGATAAAAGGTGAATGTGCCGTTTTTAGGCTTCATCACATGAAGTCTGCATGCCCTGTTAATCTTGATAGCCCATCATAAGCTATTAGGTTTGGCAGAGGATTGCTTGGTCAGAGTTACATTAGGAGGCCAGGCTAGACAATCTAGATGGTTTACAATGTGCAGTTTTGAGTTTCAGCACTGTTTACTGCTTGCTGTCTTGCTTTATGACAGTTGTAGCTGTACTGAATGGTAGAGGGGTGAGCAGCAGAACACTGGCCAAGCTATGGTTGCATGAGAGGTACATCTGAATCTTGATGGTTTAAGCATGCACTGTGTCAGCAATGAATTACGAATTCTGCAGTTTGTGTTAGTAATAGGAGCAAGTGTGTCTGCTTGCCATGGGGGTGGCCAGCAGTCAGGCAGCCTACATAAATGGTAGTTACGGGGGCAGAGGAATGAGGAGCTGAAGGTACTGTCTCCAAAGAAATCTTAGGGGAAAGAAAAAAACAGATACCATTCTGCATGTCTGGGCAAGTGTGAATTCATCAGGCTCTGTGTTTGAATGGAAGCCAGGTGTACTGTACAAGTATCTCCTGTTTGCCATGCCTGACCTAAATCCAAGTTTTGCTTTGTCAGGTTTTGTTCTACATGTGTTCCGTTTCCAGACTATGTAGTAACACTGTTGGAGACTGGGTGTCAGCACTGGAAAGGTGATGATTCAAACAGAGAAGAATGAAGGCCATATTGTGGCAGTGTAGGGAGGAAGTGAGGACATATAACTATGTATTTTCTGATGGTCAGCGGTTTTTTATGTTAGATAAAATATTCACATTCTGAGTGGCAAAGAGGCACCAATAAGCAATCCATTGCTCTGCTAACAATGCTTTTGGGGATAAAATTTCCTATTTGTTTATTTATAAGTAGTATTTTTTCAGTATCTACATATATCAGAGCCCATCTGTCCACCTCCGCAGCCTCCCATTCCTTGGCAACAGTTCTCCAGGCAAGAATGCTCAGGCTGCATAAGTCCTCTAGCTGCTCCTGAATTCTTTCCTTATCTTTGGACTCACCAATTTGGGAAAAACAGGTGTATTACACATGGGGTCTTGGACTGGTAAGATACATATCTGCTGCTTGAGGCCTCTACCCTGAAAAATCACATTGCCACAAATGAGTAAGTTACTGATGCCAAGGAGCCAGAAATTGTAATCCTTGGGAAGACTGCCAGCTCCTCTATGGTACCCCCTCTCGTTGGGACATGAGAGAAGGCCCCTCTGTTGAGGGGGGTCTGTGTGAAGACTGAATCCCACCCACCCTGGAAGCTGATGACGAGGTTGAAGAGAGCCAATGAGATGATGCCCAGTCCTTTTACCAGTAGAAGAGCAACAGCAGAGCTTAGTGTTGAAGGTACACAGTGTTACATTACCATCAGTGAGATACGAGCAGACAACAAGCAATTCAGACTCTTGTAGTATAAGTTCACTAGGGCTTCAGACCTAGGATATGAGATTTTGCCAGGCAGTGGAAGCACTAAGTGTGCTTATTGTTGCAAAGATCAATATTTAAAGCCAAGGAGTTTGCCAGGGTGCAAAGAATTTTCTTCCTTCTTTACTTCTGTCTTCTCTTGAAAATAAAATAAAAGGAATAACAACTCTTGGTCTAATTTAGTGACAAATAAATAAAGTTACTAAGAAACAACTGCTGCAGCATGAACTCAGCAGGAAACTGTCTCAGGCCAAGAAGTGGTGGAGGTGAACTGCAATGGGCTCAGTGCATGTCTGCTCTATACTCTTAGCACCAACATGGGGTACTATATACGTACAATTGTCCAAGCTCGCACACCTTAACTGTATGCACCACTTCAGCGTAAGGGCTTCAGAAATTGTCACTCAAAGGAGAACACAGAAATATTTATAAAATGACATTCTTTGGAAAGGAAGAGGAGAAGGAAGAAGAAGAAGATGTGGCTGCACCTTGACAATCCCAGCTCAACTGACCCACTACTTGGGCTACTAGCAATCTATTCCTTAGCCTGCAGGAAATTTCAAGACAACGTGACAGATACGAATTTTAGAGAACATAGAATAGCCTATCTTAAAATAGAAAGCAGTCTTCAGCTTTAACTAGGACAGTAATGCTGTTCTGTTACGCAATTGTCAGGGCCCTGAGTGCACTAACAGGGCCTTACTAGCCCTGACTAGCCTGACCCAGGACCCCCACGCAGATACCCACTGACCTGGGAGTGCTGTGCCTTGACCTGTACCCAGCTGTCCCCTGCTGTCCTGATTTGTTGATTGGATTCCCCGGATTGACCTTGGAGCTGCCTTGTTAGTTGCCTTGTCTGATCGTCACCAAACTGCTGATGGAGCTGTTATGGTCACTATCCTGGCCCGGCTCAGGTGCTTCAGGTGCTGCAGGATTACGCTCTGATCAGTGAGGGGGCTGTCTGCTCTGTCCCATGGTTACCGTCAGGCTCCTGGCTCATCTCCCTTCTTGGAGCAGCCCCACTCTTGCTGCTCCCTGGCATATATCTGAAAGAAGAAAAACAAAAACATGTCAAAAGCACAAGCCAAAGACTCTGTTCGGGAGTGCTGTCCCATATTTGGAAAGCAGATTTAAAATTGATTCTATTGCAGGATGACAGCTGCAGAATAATAACCCAAAAAAACAAAACTTGAAAGATGGAAAAAATATGCCCAGTGTACAATGTTCCCAGCAGTGTGGTTGTACAAAATCTTCAGATATTTAAGCACTTGTGCGTGTTTCTGTGAGGAGGGAATGTCAGATTAGTTTTCTTATGGAGGATTCATTAGTATTATGGTATTGGCTAGTCAATATTTTTAGCTTAGCAAGCCCAAGATGTGGTGTGGTTTAGACCTCCACACTTACCAACTCATTCATGAATTTAAAAAATGGAGTGCGTTAGGAACTAGAGAGTGATTTTCCAAGATCTTTATGAACTATCGTCTTTGCTTGTTGGTAAGTGTTAAGCTCCTATTAACTCCATTTCAGGAAGGTGGTGATTAAACCGAGTTAAATGGAAGTGATTAAGTTGGATTATCCTAGTCATGGAAAAATTCACTGGAGGATCTAAGAGGGAGGAAATTGTTACACAGATCCTAACAAGTTCTGCTGGAAGGTAGATGAATTTGCTTTCCTCCCTGAAAAAAAAAGAAAAAAAAAAGGTTTTGGCCCACCAAGATCCATCTAGATGCCTCAGGCTTGCTTTAAATAGTATTGTTTTCATCTTGGAAATTCCTTGAAACTGGTAGGGAAAGAAACCCTGCTCCCACTTGTGTGGCCTACTGCAGGCCTCCATCTGATGGATTTTGGAAGCATCCCAGAAGAAACTGAAGCAAGCTACCTTTCTTCAAAGGTCTTAATAGATAAACTTCTCTGTTACTTCTGGTGTTAAACATGACTAAGGAGCTATTCAGGTGGAAAAGGAAGAATAATACCACATTTGCCAGAAGGGTCAACTCAGAAGGTCAGCAGAGGGGCACAAAAAGGAGAAAAAAAAAATCTTGAGTGTGAGATTGGATGAAGCCTTGGGATGGCACAGGGTGCTGTGTGCGATTTGCCCAGCACAGAGAGCGCCCTCTCTCACACAAGCAATGAGATGGGTCTGTGCATTGCCAGAGCAGTGAAGCTTGAGTTCCGCTGTGTGAGCCCCAAGTTTGATGCATGCCAGCAACACGCTCCTGAGAGTTCAGGTCCAGTGGAGAAGCCCCAGATTACTCAGAAGGAAGTAGTATTTTAGTGCAGGGACCGCTACATGACATTTCCTGTTGACTAGCAGCCAAGAAGTTGCATCCTGGTAACACCGCTGACTGCTACCTGCGTGCTCTGCTTTGATACTCCGTTGACATTTTGAGCAGATACTGTCTCACAGTACCCTCCATCAGAACCCTTCACCTCTCGGGCAGAGAACTGCCCTGAGGATTTGGGGCTGAGGCTCATGTGTATGAGCATGTGTATGTGAATGTCCCTGTGCATGCCGCTCTGTTTATTTCATGTTTTACATAGAAGAAGAAAATAAAGATTATTTATGTTCTAATCATTATGTGTTCTCCAAGTGAAGTATTTTCTGTTCTGATTTATTGTGCTTTTTAGGCCTGTCCTCAAACATTGTTCTTATATTTTGAGCTGGTCATATTTTTTTTTCATTTAGAATTGGAAATCTTAAATCTGAAAGCATATTTAATGAAAAAAAAACAGTTATTTGGAAGAAGGAAGAGTTCACTTTTCTATTTTCTCTCTTTTTTTGTTTGTTTTCTTGCTTGCTCCCTTCTTTTCTTTTTCCCGTTTCTGCTATTTTATCTCTGAAAACAGAAGAACAAATGATACCTGTAAAAGAGGAAGGAACAATTTTTCTTCTCATTTTTGGTTAAGAAACTAGAAAAATTCAACAGCTTTCACCTAGAAAAAGTCCTTTCCATTGTGAAAAGTACCTGCCATTTTCTGATTAGCACTGTTGTGCTGCTGATCAAAAACATCCAGCCAACAGGTCTGTATAAAACAAAAATGCATGCACATTAAATGGAGTCAGCATTTATTGGTGACTACAGAAGAAATGCCTTTTTTTCTTCATAGTGCTTTACAAAGCATATGCAAGTGGCCTTAGAGCTTGTTTTTCTTTTTCTATCACAAATACCAAAATGATAGGTATTTTTCCCCCAGTCTTCTTTTGCTAGAGGACTTCTTGGAGGACCAAGAAATGTATTGAGTTTTGTAGATTGCACTTGGAAGATACAGGAAAATATAGGTCTTTATTAAATTGAGATTTTCTCCCACGTACTTCCCAGGAGTTTTGACTCCAACAAGCTCTGAAGAATTTTGATAAAATCTGAAAAAAAAAATCTTTTTTTTTAATCTCTTCCCTTTACATTTTTTCAGTCCCCCTCTCAATAGCTCAGGTTTCCTTTCTTTGTTGTGAGGTGCTAACACCCATCAGCTCTGTTGGCTATAGAGCTAAAACAAGGCAAGAGATTCTGGGAAGGGGGAATAATAAAAATAAAGACAATTTATTTTAAAAAGTCAATATTCAGCATTATGCCATAAGAAAAACAAAAATATCAAAACATGATCTTTTTTTCCTCTTATAGATCACATCTATGAAGCAAGAGCTTCATAGCTATTGTATTTGGTTTCTAAGTGGGATACACAAGCCATCCTAGCTGTAGCCTCCAGGGACGTTGTCACCAAACAAATGCTGTCATTAAAATGTTGGTAGGAGGTCCATTAGGAAATGCAAGAGAGAAACAGTCCGGGGTGGGGGGGGGGGAGGGTGAGGAAAAACAAGTAATAAATAAATCTGGAAGTATAGCTGGGTGCTCTTAAAATAGAAGCCTTTGGGAGGTCTCCCAGACATCACAGTAAGACTGTAAGGTTGCTGAAGAGTTTTTTGAGCTGCGGATTGCTGAAGATGCCTTTCACTTCTTCCAGCTTTTCTATCCTTTTCTTGTTAAGCTTCTCTGTGTCTGTGAGCCTTTGTCAGTAAACTCCCCAGTGTCTCTCTGGACAGTGTCTCAGTGCTCTTTCTCCTCTCTTTCCCATTCTGTTAGTTCATCGGTGCTGTTTCAATCCCATATTTCAGCTGCTCAAGAGGAAAGAAAATTAGTTTAGCAGATTTCTCGCCTTCTCCATCAGTTGCCCTTATTGTCTGGGTAATTAAAAAAAAACTTTATATGTAGCTAAAACAAAGCTTTTTTAAGGCATTTATTAAACATTTCTTACAACACTTTTTATATCACAAATGTTTTATGATACTGGGAAGAAGTATTTTTTTCCCACACACAGTGTGGCTTGGCCCTGAATCTGCTGAGTTCTGGCTTTTTTCACTGTTCCCAGATGAAAATAATTGTTCAGAAAAGTCAGATGATAAAATTAAAATCTGAGAAAGCTAGCACAGTATTTTAACACTCCCTTGCAAGCAGTGTCCACAAATACTATGGTTCTGCAGAGTTAAACACATGTATCTTCCTGCATGCATGTATCCTCAGCATATATAACTCATATGCATGCAAGCAACCAGACTTACTGCACCAGGTATGTGTGCAGTTTTTGCAGGTCAGGGATTAGCTGAGTAATGCTATAGAGATAATGAAGTAAGAGAAGCAGATCTCTTACTGAGATGATGCACAGAAAATCTCTTGTAAAATGAGAATTTCAATACCTAAGACAGTTATCATGCAAAGTCTGAGGTTGCTGTACACAGGAAACTATTATTATCATGGTTAGTGGGAGGAAAAGAATTACTATAAACAATTATTTCCCTGTACCTTCACCACTGGGGTTAAAATTAATTTTGGTTTGAAACTAAAATAATGCAAAACTGTCATGTGTTGTCCATTGTGCCTGAGCAGAAAATCCGATCCCTAGAAATCAGATGCTTTTTGGTATGGGCCTCTAGAGGTCACCAAAACCTAATTAATAAGGCAGGACTAAACCTGAAACTGTAAATCCCTGCTTAGATTGTGAATTTACAGCTCTGCAGCTCTATGGCCCCCCTCTTGCAATGCATCCAGACATCATTAGATTGCAAATAACATAAAACACCTGCAAAACCGTAGCCTCCTGAAGAAACTTCACCATATACAAATCAGATCCCTTTTGTATAAGAAAGCAAAGTCACCAAACTGGCAATTTTTTCCTCTGTGCAACAGTTCAGAATCTTACTTGTAAGCCTCTGTGGTAAAAAGCTGCCCTGGCACGGCTGGAGTCTGGGCTCTCTCGTGCCCCACGGGTGATACCTTTGGTCCACCTTCAGTAGCCCTGGCGAATACCACATATGTTAGCAAACTGAGGGAGACTAGTTCTCTTCCTAGTGCTGATGCACGAAAGCAATAACTTGAAGACCATAAGCTGAGTGTGCCCAGGCAATTGGTAAGGATTTTTCTATGTATATTTTACTTTGAGAACAATGATCTGAAAACACAAGATCTGCAAATAGTGAGGTTTCCTCCCAGTTCACCAGCACTATTTCTACAGGGAAGGTTTAGAGAGGAGCTGCAGTTTAATTATGATTAAGAGTGGTTGCCATGGCTTATGTTGTCTCAGCCAGATCTGCCAGACACCTCATCTGCTTCGTGCAAGAGCAAAGGGAAAAGCTCTGCTAATGTTCCTGGAGCTCCCCAGGGTTTAGGAATGAGACAGGCTGGGTAAGGAGGGAGTTGAGTGCAGCTAAGGAGGAATATTTATCGTAAATCAGCAAACAGGAGCTGGTCTTTTCAGTAGAAATTCCTCTGAAAAGAGTTAAAAGGTATGTATTTGGGGATGTCACTGGGTATCTCTACAGAGAGACTTTGTTTCTCCTAAAGAGCCAGGAGAGCTGAAAGCAGAAGCATGGTCTGTGCCTCAGTGGGACACAAGATGGTGTGGGGGGCTGCTGTGAGGGGCTCCTCACTCACAGCCCATATGCTTTTAGGTACAGGATACGCTAGGCCCATTGTGTTTCCTCACAGTCGAGGGAGTTTTTCTGGATACACAGCAGGAAGCAAGGAGATGCCGCTTCAACAGGCTGTGCAGTCACTGCCACGTTCCTTTTCACTGGCCTTTCTTTGGTTCAGTGGCAGCAAGGGGTTGGCACCCCTTGCGTCCTGCTCTGCGAGCAGCAGCCCGCAGTAATAGGATCACACTGGGTATTTTTATTGGAGATTAGCATGTATGTTATTTTTGCAAACTGGAACTCTGACGCTGCAGCTTGGTTGGAATCCATGTGTCCATTTCCTAATCCCATACAAAGCCCTACAGAGGTCAGCAAGACTTTACACGGTAGTTTGTGCCCACTTGAGGGAACTGAAGACTATTTTCGTCATAGTATGTTGCGCCTAGAGAGGAAATGCTCATGGGAAGCCTATGACCTCCTTTATGTTCTTCCCTTTCACTTGAGAAAGATGCATAGACAGAATTAGGGGCTTGCCCTCTTCTTGAACTCCTTTTCAAAGCAGAGTCCTGAAGAAACCCTGCTGCTTCTCCCCCCTCTTCAAATCACAGTCTCAACAAAAACATCTCCTTCCCTGTCAACAGAACACCATTGCTTCTGCTACTTACAACGCAATTAACCTTTAGCAAATTAGCCTATGACTGTCATAAAAGGATTAATTAAAGGAACACATCCCCTTGACTTGTTCCTACCATTGAAGTGGTGCTTGCATTTGCAGCAGTGTACCCAACCCTTTCAGACTCAGTGGCATGTTTTTTGCTTTTTGCATCACCATAGCAAACTTGCCAACCACAGGGAAATGCATGAGAAAGGGTCTCTCAGGCATAGTCTCGTGAAAATTGCGGTGGTGATATAAGATCCTAGTTGTCCTGTCATACTGCTCTACCACTGCTACCCTCTTCTCACATAGACAAATCCCCTAAGGATGGTTTCCAGTGAGACAAGATCAGCTCAGGGAACAGGGTTTCAGTGAGGAAGGAGAGCCTCATTCCAAATCACGGCACCTTCACCACCTCTGTGTCCTAAAAGTTTAATAGTGTAAGGATCATTGGAAGTGTCCGATACTTTTATTTGTTCAGCATCAGGATTCAAATGGTATCAGCCGTAGTGACACAGTTCTGACAAACCCTGTACGGTCCTCTTGACTGCAGTTAGCAATAACCTACTTCCTTACATTTATTTGGATGAATATTTGAAGTCATAGTTAAACCAAAATATTTAACCACATCGTAAGTTCAGCCCTGCACAATACAGCTTTACTGGGACTGAAACACGCTCCCTGCTTGGCTGCATCAGGCAATACAATGCTGTTGTTATTCCTTGATGAAAGTGTTTAGCTAGTGTTCTCTCTTATAGCAAGAGAACTTGAATATAAAGTTGTGTCATCTTTGATGCAGGTCTTCTGTCATCTAGTTGCATGTCTTTTCTTTCTTTACTTGTCGTCAAGCCACAGTACTGCTCTTTGTGGCTCACACTGGATATCCCTGCCTTTTCTTTTAGCTTTTGGCTGCTATTTTTCTCCTGGACACCCAGGTAAACACAGTTCCAAACCAAGCAATATTGTGTTTTGTTTTTTAATGACAGTCTCGAGGGGATTTGAGGATGGGAGAGGTGCTACAAGTGTTTTCACCCAAACCTCTCCAGGTGCTCACATGTTGTGTGTTGCTGTAGTTCTGCTACATAATTACAGAAATAACATTAATGGCTTCTTTACATTTGTTCTGAGTAACTGTGACTGTTATGCACGAATGCAACACAGCTAAATGCAAGCCATAATTATGATTATGTGATTATTCTGAGCCAGCAGTGGCACAAGACAGCCCAGCAATATATTTTACAACCCGTATTACCATCCTTTCCACTAATTATTTACCTAGTTAGTGACGCATACTGAAGTGCGCACAAGTCATGTCTCAGCTTGACAAGATATTAAAGTGAAGCTCTCACCAGTATGGTGTGAGGTAGCTCGGAGTGTGAGCTCTTTGGGACCATCTGTTTCTGTACAGTCTTGCATCATTTCATATGAATCCTGCCGTGCAACTGGGATTCCCCGTGCTGTTGGGGCTAGAAAACTTGGGAAACTTTCAGGGTTTTGCATCCAGGTATGTCCCCTGAGCTTTTACAGAGAAGAGATCTAGATAAACACTACTCCCAGCCTCCTCCTCATTTTCAGTGACAGAAAAACACTAAGAACCAGTTTGGATGATGTAGGGACAAAAACCCTGGGCCACATGTGATCCAGAGGCAAGTGTAAACACAGCCTGAGGTGCTGGGGCAATACAAATAACAGTTCGGTATTACGGGAGAAAAAGCTAAAACAGTATCTGTTGAGATGGTGAATGCAGGACTCTTCACACTTCTATGGTGGAAACATTTTTTAGCCATATTCAGAATCTACAAAAAGCTGGTGGGGAAAAAGAAGCAAGGGATTGTTCTGTTTTCAGATGTATTTACCATGTTGCAACAATAACTTAACAGCTAAGGCTCTGACTGAGCCCCGAACCTAACTGAAAGATTGCCACCTCACAGATGGTGACAGCAGCACGCACGAGTGCACCGTGTGTTAATTAATCATAAAACGAACACAAAGTGTAGCTGATACAGGATAACACAATGAACGTGCACCAAATCACGACACAACTACTCATCTTCTTTTATAATTACTAGGACCTTAATTCGCCCCGAAGAACATGAAAGAAGGAGGACCAGTGTAGCTTGTTGGTTATGCAGGAATTACTTGAAAATTCAGAGTTCCTTACGGTTCTGATTCTTGAGATGATTAGACAGCAGGAACTAACCCGGCCACTACCCCCACAAATAAAACCAACAGGAACCATAAATCGAAGCCTCGTGTTATTCCCGCTCAGTTTATTAACGTGAACCAAAATCACTGGCAGTTTATCTTAATCCGTCGAGCTGCAAATGGCGCCGGCTGAGCGGCTGGCGCACCGGCGGCTTGCTGGAGGGGCAGTGACACCCGGCACACAGCTAGCTGCACTCATCTCAGCCGCCGAGGTGAAGTCTGACGCGGGCCGCCAGGCTGAGCCCTTACTGTCAGACTCTCTGGCCTGCAGTGAGAGCAGGATTTAACTCCCATTCGCCCTGGCAAGAGGGATGTGGGGAAGGCTTTCCGCGAAGGAGCCTCTTCCCGCAAACGGCCCCCTCCGCCTGGCTAACTACGCGAGACTCCGGCATGGCGGCCGCCGTCAGGAACGCCTCTCCGTGCTGAAGCGGAGCCAGCCGTTGGCGCAAGGCCTCTCGCCCCCACAAGCTTAAGCAAACGGCGGTGCCAGACGGCGCCACCGCCAAGGGGCCCCTCACGGCGCCGCCCCTCACGGCGCCGGGCAGCGGCGCGACGTCACCGCCGGCGCGACGTCACCGCGGGCGCGACTCCGGCCCGCCCCGGAGAGGCCTTGGCGCCGCGGTGACGTCGGCGCTTCCTTCTTTCGCGGGGAGCCGGGAGCTGAGGTAGGAGCGCGGCGGCAGGTGCCGCCATCCGCCGCCATCCGCGCCTGCCCCGCAGCGCCGCGCCGCGCCGGGCCGCGCCGCGCGGGGGGATGGACGCGCCGGGCCGGGCCGGGCCGGGCGTTAACGGCCGCCGGAGGGGGGAGGGGGGCGGGGGTCCTCGCGGCGGCGCTAACGGCCGCTGTGCCCGCAGAGCGCGATGGGCCGCGTCATCCGGGGCCAGAGGAAGGGCGCCGGCTCCGTCTTCCGCGCCCACGTGAAGCACAGGAAGGGCCCGGCCAAGCTCCGCGCCGTCGACTTCGCCGAGAGGCACGGCTACATCAAGGGCATCGTCAAGGTAGAGGCGGGGGGGAGCCCGGTGCCCGCGGCTTGGCCTCGGGGGCGCTGCCCGAGCCCCTGCGCTGGGGACCCGCCGCAGCAGCGCTTCCCGCCCGGAGCCGAGGCCCCTGAGACACGTATCTCGCCAAGCTTAGCTTTCGCGGGACATCCGAAATCTGTTGTCAGCTGTAATTTAAGTCGCTTGACTGGTCTTCATTCAGTGTTCTGATGCTTTGTTAAACTAACCGTGTTTCTTTAGGTATTAGACTACTTTATGTTTGTGACAGTTAAAAGCTGATAGCATGTTGGCAATGATTTGATAGTCTGTTAGAGCTTCGCTAAACATGGGAACATCAATATAATTCTGTACTTTTAAGAACTTGTTACATGGGTGGATGGAGTTGTCCTTGAAGCAGCTTGCATCTTAAAAAAAAAAAACTTTCTAAACGTTTACTAGTACCTGTCATCTTAGTGTCTACCTGTGTGGACTAGGCAGTGTCCTTGTTTGGGTTGCGGTAATGGTGTTTGTGCTGTGCTCCTGTCATTTTTCGGACATGACTGATGCAGCCTGCAAGCAATGACACTGGGTACCTAGCTGCACGCTTCTGAAGAATCTAGCCGTTTATTCAGCCTTTTAGAGCAAGATGATTTTCACACGGGGGAAGGAATTTTCTTTCACACTCTGCATAGTTCCGTTTGAAATGAGTAGTTAGGTAGTTTTGACTTAAACTTAAGTGGGGTTGTTTTTTTGCCTAGTAGGATTGAAGACGGCAAAAAAAATGCTAATAGTGGGCACCAACAAAACCGAAGTGTTCCCAGATAAGCCATGCATCTTAAAGAGCTGTAATTATTTAGGTTGAGGTGCATTTTAAAGCATACTGTTGTGTATTTCAATTGTAAATATAGTTTAGGGACAGAATTGGCCTATTTTTCCAAGAGGGGAAAAAAAAGAGCAAGCAAGTCTACACTTTCTGGCTGGTGTAAATTCAGTATCCTTATCATATGTTAGAAATTCAAAAAACTTTTTATTCTAGGGAAACACTTGGAGAAACTGCTGCTTGTATGTAAACTTTATCACAATTTGCCCAAATATTAATGAGTGGGCAACTAGAGAAAGGGATTTTTTTATTGAGAGGTCTAGTATCAGCAGAATATCAGGAATAAGCTAGTTCAAATAGAATTAATTTGAAGCGGCACACTAAACTAGAGTTCTCATTTTGTCATGGAGATGCGTCAATTAGTCACGTGAATGTGAATTTATCTTCCTAACTCACTAACTTCAGTAGAGACCGGGATTCCCCTTAAAGGAGGATCCTAGCGAGAGTTATCTTAATAGTAATTATCTTCACTGTTGTATAATTCTGTCATTTCTGCAGAACCTGTGACAAATGCTCTAGTCTATTCTAAATTACATCTCAATTCCAACAGGACATCATTCATGACCCTGGCCGAGGTGCTCCCCTTGCCAAGATTGCATTCCGTGACCCCTACCGGTTTAAGAAAAGAACTGAACTGTTCATTGCTGCTGAGGGTATTCATACCGGTCAGTTTGTTTACTGCGGCAAGAAAGGTGAGTTAAGACTAGAAGTGTGCTGCCCAGGTATTTTCTGGAAGGCTAAAACACATGTGACCTGAACGTCAAGTTCAGGATGTTTAAATGCTGTTGCAAGCCACAAAGCAGTGCCTTTCACTAGCAAACCTAGATTACCTTCTTGGGATCAAAGTCTCCTCATGCAGCATGTTTTGATTGGCAAGCCTATCTGCAGTTTTGTCATGTCTTCAGACTGTTTTTATCTGCTTTGCCATTTGACTGCCTGTTTGTTATACTAAAGATTGAAACTTGTTTTTTCAAGTCAAACAATTAAAAGTGCCTGCCTAATGCCATTGAAGCATTTTTGTGGTATCCTTTTATGCACAGAGGCTATGCTAAATAGAAATGTAGTTTGAGTGCTGTCCAGGAGCCTGAATGAAGCTGTCAGTACTCTCTGATTGCTCTTTGCAGCTCAGCTGAACATTGGCAATGTTCTGCCTGTTGGCACCATGCCGGAAGGCACCATCGTCTGCTGCCTTGAGGAGAAACCTGGTGATCGTGGAAAGCTGGCCCGTGCTTCTGGGAACTATGCTACTGTCATCTCTCACAACCCTGAAACAAAGAAAACCAGAGTAAAGCTGCCTTCTGGATCCAAGAAAGTGATTTCTTCTGCAAACAGAGCTGTTGTGGGTAAGCAGGGACAGCTATGAACTTGCCTTTTCACCAAGTTTGTGTACTGCTAAGCAAACCAATATTTTTAGGTCTTTAAGTCAATACTTCCTTTAATTAAAAAACTGTTGTTAATTAGCTCATGTTTTTTCAAGACAGCTTAGCAGGAAAATTGATAATGTTTTAGGAATAGTGTTACACTCAATCCTGTATGTGTATGCATTAAAAAATTCTAATTAAAGAATGTCTCCTTACAGATCACTTTGAATAGGGGGACTAATAGATAGCTTAAGCTTCAGCGTCTTATTAATAAATTTGTGTGGGCTAGCGGGTACTGGTTTTAATATACAGTTGAGATTGTTGGAGACTGGTCTTTAGAGCCCTAGTTTTAGAATATTATTTGGAACTAGTCTCATTGTTAAGCATCTTCTCTTGCATTCTTGCCTGCTGAATTGCACGCTACCATTTCTGCATTTAACTCTAGGTATTGTTGCTGGTGGAGGTCGTATTGACAAGCCTATCCTAAAGGCTGGCCGTGCTTATCATAAATACAAGGCAAAGAGAAACTGCTGGCCACGTGTCCGTGGTGTGGCCATGAATGTGAGTCAGTTTTCAATTATACTTTTCACTTCACCTTTTACTGTTTAGGGAAGTATTTGTTGAAGTAGAATGGACTTAGAAAAGATATTGGGAAGCATCTGCCAAGAAAGATTTGCAGAATGCTTTGTGATTAGACATTTAATCAGGGTAGTTATCAACCTTTGATAGTTACTGTACTGTATGCAAATGAAGCAGTTAAGAGAACAAAAAGTTTAAATCACTGTTACTGTTCAGTTTAAACATCATTGATCATTTCTGGTAACTGTATTGACTTACTGATTTGTTTCTCCACAGCCTGTAGAACATCCCTTTGGTGGTGGTAACCACCAGCACATTGGCAAGCCTTCAACCATCAGGAGGGATGCTCCTGCTGGGCGCAAAGTTGGTCTCATTGCTGCCCGTCGTACAGGTAGACTGCGTGGAACAAAGACTGTGCAGGAAAAGGAGAACTAATGACCTATTATGGAATTTACAGAATAAACTTTTAAAACTTAGCTTGTGTGAGGTTTATCTGTTGTTGGTGCGTTGCTAAAATGTTAGATAATGCTCAATGTTAGATAATGCTCAACCAGGGAGGGCTGTGGTTGGAAACAAGCTGTTTCCCCCCTTCAAGAACTGGTTAGGTGATCCTTTGAGCCAGTGCTTTTGGTTAGGGAGCTGGAACCTCAGCCCAGCATCTTGTAGATACTTCTGTCATTGATGGGTGAGGATTTTGATGTTCATGCTAACTAGCTTATTGCAGTGGTTGCTCTGGACCCAGACTTGCCAAGTAATCCTTTAATTACCTGGTTTGATCTGCAAGTTGAGCTGAAGTGTGAAAAGTTGTTCACATATACAGAGTTTCTAAGTTGAAGTGGATTCTAAGAATTATTTTTAGAATAGGCAAAATAGGCAACTTCAGCCTATTTTCTTCAATATTTGCAATAGAAATAGAAGCAGCGCACGCATCTTTCTGCAGGCAGGTAGGGATGCAGCCCCCGCCTCGTGGACTCTGTGGCCGTGGTTCCTTGGTGTATGGGTGTGTGTGGGTGCAGGCAGGCTCTATAGCTTCAGCCAGCGCATCACCCCTGCAAGCCAGTGTCCGAGGGGGGCAGTCGTGTCCAGGTTCTCTAACGCCGACTCAGTCTCAAGCTTCCTGTAGTCAGATCATCTGATCTGGTTTTGCCATTGTGATTATAAACTGCTGTATTGCTAGAAGAGCTACTCAAATAGACAAGGATTCCTCTAAAAACTAAATGTGCTCAAACACGCTAAGAAAGATTTTTCTAGATCCACCAACGTTATCACTAGAGCTGGCCATAAATGTCTTGGAGAGGAAAAAGTAGTTGCAACAAAAAGCATCTAGAGAAAGACACCGGAGCACACTTGGGGAAAACCTAAAAAGCAGTCTGACAAGCCTTGTTTCTTTTGTATACTGCATGATCGGTGGTGGCTTGTGAAAGTTTCTCCCACATTGCTGCTGTGAGGTCAGGACCCCTCAACTTGTGAGCCCCTGTTGTCCTGACATTGATCTAAATTGAGCATTCCACCTCCCAAATAAAATCGGAAGAAAAGAACAGTTAAAGTATTCAATATTCAAACAACTAACTTGGCAAGAACCAAGTTAAACAGGCTGTCACAGTACTTCTAACACATTTAAAAGTTTCTCCTAGCATGAGAGCAGTTCTTCAAGGCTGTTGGTGCAAAGAACTTAGAGTAATTTGCATTAAATGCCCCTAAAGAATGGACAGAAACTATGGTTTCCAGTCATGCCTGGATTTATGATCCTAAATTTTCTAGGGAAGGAGTGGATTCTTCCTGACAATACTCTTGCTTTCTTTGTTGCCTTTCCTAGGCTCCTGACTGCCCACAGACTGAGTAGTCCACAGCCAACAGGTAGAAAATCAGTGTGCTAAAAACGGTAGGCATAGGAAATTGCACAAATAGATATTTATGATAGTGCTGAAGGCAGCTCTAGATCCATTTAATGTAAATACACAATGCTAAACTTGACTTTAAATTCATTACATTTGAGGATTTTTGCAGACTCGAGTCCGTTCCCTCTCCAAAGTCAGGAACAATCGCTCTTGTCACGAGTAACAAGAAACTACTTCAGTAATAGTTAAAGCCTCCAGTTTGTAGCAAAACTTATCTTTTAGCTTGCATCTTATAGGCTTGAATATGCACATGTTCGAACTGCTCCTTTGGAAAGACTGTCTAGAAATGACAACAAACAAAAACCTTTGACCTCCAGGAACAGCTAAGGTTGTGAAAAGCCCTTTTCTAGAGCATTTGTTTCTGAGAGCTGCTCTGTAATTAATGCTAGACAGGGAGTTTATGCCACTCAAGTAAAGAATAATCAGATTCGTTCATCTATCACCACATGAAAGCTGTAAAAGCACAAACGGATCATACAGCGGTCCTTGGGGCAGCACACATTTCAAAGCAGCAGGACAAGAACACCCAGGCAAACTGCGCTAGAAAAGCGGATGGAGTCAGCGGTGGAATTTCATGGAAAATGGTGCTTGGAGAAGTGGTGGGAAGCCCCCTGCTCACGTGCACAGAGCAGAGCTGATGATGACTGCAAGTGTCAGGCTGCAGGAACCAGGTCACGAAGACGACGAACGCAGACAACAGCACAAGGGACACTGGAATCAACAGGAATCTTCTCCCTTGGCACTAATGGCTTTGGGCAAAGCCTCTCAGTGCGGGACAGAGAGGCATAAAAAGAGTAGCTTAATAAAACAGTAGCTTCCTATGTAATGAACTGTTAAATGGTATGACAGGACAAAATATAAAAGAGCAATATTAGAACTTAAATCATTCAGAGTGGAAATAACCCTAGAGACATCAAGTCCAGTAACACATAGTTTCGATTAAAGAAAAAAACCACAATGTAGTAAGACCAGCAGCCTCAAGGGGAAAATATCCCGCAAAACTAGCACAGGAGAAATAAACTTATAAAAAGAAACGGGAAGGAGGAAAGAAACAAAGCAAACACAAAATCAGAGGCTCTGAAAAAAGAAACTTAAAATGAAAAATTATCTCAAAGTGAAGTATGTTTTCCAAACTGAAGATCTAGCTTAAACTGCAGACTGGCAAATAAGCTAGCAGATAACATGATGGGAGAAATTAAGAATGCAAGAAGAATCAAGAATATACCAATGAGTTCCCCTTGTGTTACTAAAAAGTTTATTAGCTTTTAGCCTGTGAGGATCAACAAAAGCACTGAATGAAAAAAAAAAAAGAAAAAAGAAANAAAAAAGAAAAAAAGGGGAAAAAAGAAAAAAAGGGGAAAAAAAGGAAATAAGTGGCTTAATTTAACATTCTGTTGAAATCCATAAGGGCTGAGGAGTATCAACCACTTGTGCAGGAGAGTCAACTTAGCAGTCTAATGGCTCCTTCTGAAAGTACACTGAATTACACAAATCTGGAATTCAACAAGGTACAGAACTGCAAAGCAGCAGAGCATCTTCCTTTACCACTTTGGCTGGAAAAAGAATAGTTAATGCAGCCTTACTCCTGTCAAGCAACAAGAATGCTACACAAACACAGAAGTACTTAGATAATGAATTCAAGAGCACCTAGAAACTGGGATTTGGTGTATTTAGCCATGAGTCCCAAAGGAAATTAAACAAAAATTGAACTCCTAGTCATTAACAAAATTTGTGTCAACATCACTTGCTATATCAGATAACTGAAGGGGAGCAAACATGGACTTTTCCATGAAGACCTAGGGTTGGTCCCACGATTTGCAGGTGAGTGAGTTACTGTACTGTGAAGTACATCAGAAATAAAACTGGAATATGGTCACTCCCTCAAGACAGAGCAGGATGAGACACAACCAATACTCCCCACCACTTGTGGAGAAGTGCATTTTTCTCCCATAAGCTGTTAGAGAACTTTGACCAGAGACCAACATGACATATAACACCAGGAGCCCCAAGGGCTGTGAAGCCATGGGAAAAGCCTCTGCCACCTTCTCAGGTCAGAAGGGAAAGGTGAGGAAGACCTTTCCGTCCCACCATAACCAACGCGTTTCTGTAACTCGTTGCATTTCCCACAAGCAGCCGCCACAGCCAGGCCGCTACGTCAGCCGGGCTGCCCGTCTGGCCCGCTTTGCAGACGCCTAGGTTCAAGCTCCGCACAAACCTGCTCTGGCTTCCGGCTTTTCTTCTCGGTGGGCATCATCTCCACTGCACAGGGGAGAGATGTCTGCGCCGCTCCTGTGTTGCGCAGCCTGGGTATTACCGAAGCCATAGGATGTAAATAGAAGGAACGAAACCGCAAGATCCTCCCCTCCATCCCATGCTGCACACGCGCTAGCCAGCACTTCCCCCCTCCGGCTGCAAAATCACGGACCGCAGCAAGCCAGAGCCCGGAGCACTAAGTGGATGGACCTGTTTGCCCCTAGCTTTATAGAAGTAGCTTTACTACAAAAACACTTTGGCCCGTAAGTGAGCAAAATAACCATGAACCCCGTCTAATAGAAAACCCGCAGCATCCTCGTCGTGTGCCTTGTGCTCCTCCTACCTTCTAACTCACCATATGTTTCTATCTTCACTCCTAGTAATTACGTTCCCAAATGTACATTTTATGCAGCAACCTCTCGCTCAGACCAGCTGTTACTATCAGCAGGATAGATTACCCGGTTGATTTGCTTATATAGTTATTATCTAGGATATTTACTTTGTGGATGAGTGCTGCATGCAGGAAGTGAACTGCTACGTATATAGTCAAACTGAAAACTACAGTCATGACTATTAAAACAAAAAAGATAAAAAGAAGAGTGAAATATAAATCTCCAGTAAAATCAGCAGAGCTACAGAGACATCAGAAACTTTGAAGTGAAGTAAAAATGGGTTTTGGAAGAAAGATGTTAAATGTTCTTGCAGGAGCTTCAGTGGTTTATTTCCAGTATAAGGCTCAGTCTCCTGAAGAGAAAGCAGGAAGCGAGGGAAGGGAGAAAGGAAGATACATACCAGCTACCAGCGAAGCTCTGAAGTCTTCGTTAAGAAGTGCTTCAAATTCCACCTCCTGAAAAACCAAATAGGATTTTCGTTACGCATACTGAAGAGTGCATTGTGAAGCACTACCTCCTAGGCAGGGACACACAAGTTTTGCATCGTAGTATAATACTCACTGACATTATTATCCTTTTCTGACGTACTACTTCAGCAGTATCAGTGGCCTGAACACTGTTGTACAGGCGCTGCACAGCTTTAACTTGTACCAAGATGCACACGGCAGAAACAAAGCCTTCATCCACGCACAGGCAAGGTTTCAGACTCCAGTGCTTTTTGTGCCGCCGTCTCCCAGTCCTGCCGGGATGCCTGAAGATTAACTGCCCACCTTTGGCTAAATCAAAAGAGCTGCTGCATTTCAGAGGGTCCACAACCTGCTACACATTCATGAGGGGAGGGAAAAAATACAACAGGAAATGCAAGAAAACCTTCGAAGGCAGAACAAGGTCAGAACAAATCTATTCAGAGAGCTATGGGAAAAGAAAAAGGGGAAAAGTTTTAGTGACAAAATTGCACTTTGTCATGTTAAAGTTAGTAAGTGAATATCAAAACTGAGAAAAATGCTTTGGGCTATTATTTTCAACTAATGTAAAATCAGCAGGAGTCCAAATTCTACTGAGTTTCAAGGAGCTGGCTGATCAATAACTCATTAGATATTTTACAGTCATCATACAAGTTTTATTAAAAATTGCCTTTCTCTCCCCTCTTCCTCCCCCTTCACCCCCCCCCAGCATTAATGAATTCTCAGAAGTATGAGAATGGAAAACATTTGTGGGATAATGCTTTAAGTTTTGCATTGCCTTGATCAAAAGCTTTCTTCCCTTGGTTTGTAAGAAACTCTCAAAGGGTGGTAATCCCTTGGAATACATGCAAAATTTGTCACGAACTCTTATTTTTACTAACTTGTCAACGTCCAGAGAATTTATAGGCATATCGCTGGTGTTACCTACTTCCATGGATGTCTTCTTTTTTTTAATTTAATACTACAAATTGACAGTCACTCTTCATTGTTTTGTATTTTCATTTGCATTCCTGCAAAGTGTGTGCTAGTAACAAACACAGTAAACCAGAGTTTTCCATCATACCTGCTTTAAGTTCATTTTATACAGTGTCCCTTGCTCTGGTAGTACAAAAGCAGCTGAGTATGTGGTGTATTAGAGAAATGCACTGATAACACAGAATCACCACACCAACTCTTCAGCAACCTCCATGAGCTTCTTCACAACCACAAGTATAAAAAGGCACAGGTTTCTGCAATAACCACTTAGTATCAAGGAGAGTCAAGTATACTTTAAAGCAGCCTTTGGCTCTCAGCAGGAGGAGGATCTAGTAATCCCCAGGAATGTTTCCATGCAGTCAACTCTTCTGCAATGAGTATTCTGCAATCAAAAGTCAGTCTTTATCGTGTTATAACAGAGTCAAAGGCAACAGAGAACCTGGATATGTTTCTGAGCTCAGAACACCCCAGCTTTATTTCTGTCTTCATCGTAGTGAGCCTCCTTCATCAACAACTTCATTATATTGCAATTTAATAAATTCCACACAAAACTTATCCACTAGCCCGTTCTTCAATTAAGTCCACATTTTATTTATGGTTTGCTGATGGTACTTCAATCGGATTTATATACATAATCTAAAACCTACATCAAAATCATTTTGACTGCTCTGAAAACCGAGAGAAACGACATGATTGAAGTTTTCTTCCATAGCTATATAGTAGTGTCTACATTCCAATAGCAGTTTTTTTGGTTCAGATTGCAGAACTGTTCAGAAAGCCAATGCTAGACTTCTCACAGATCTGAAACAGCAGGGTTACATAGTTCTCTTTCAGCATTTCGATCTTACAAACAACCAAGGTAGCAATTGGTAACATTTCTTTCTAGATGAATAGTCAGGCTCATCAATGGAGTACTGGCTTTTCACACAACGGCAACCTTCCCTTTCTAACCACTGGACACATCAAAATAGCTAGAAACAGAAATACCTCCCCAGAATTGCTTTATTTAAACACTATTTATTTGCAAAAGGATTTTATGCTACTCCAGAAGTGTTCATGAAACCATGTGGTGCCACCAGGCCACAGAGCACTGGACTAGGTTGCCCAGAGAGGTTGTGGAGTCTCCTTCTCTGGAGATGTTCAAAACCCACCCGGACACAACCCTGTCTAACATGCTCTGGGTGACCCTGCTCGAGCAGGGGGAGTTGGACGAGATGATCTCCAGAGGTCCCTCCCAACCTTACCCATTCTGTGAGTCTGCGAAAAACTTTTGAGTGCCTTCATTTTAATGTAGATAATGAATGTATCCTCAGAATCATATTTCAAATAATTTCAGACATCTTTTCTAATGGGAGGCAGATGCTGCCCTGTGCCCATCGAAGACTGCCTGACCAGATATTTCTGCACCTGTATTGGCCTGATACACAGAAGAAGCTGTCATGCTGTTAAAGCCACTTAACAGTGTGTGCCTGTAGTGGCTCTGCAATGAATGATAAGAGGTAGAGAGTATTAATAGAACAAGCTTGTGAAGCCTCTCACCCAACCCACTAGCTGTATTATTTCCTCAGAGAATTCAATTTGGTAAACTATCTTAGACGAGGAAAGAAATGTCTTATTTATGTACTACTCAACGGACTTCCTGCAGATGGGATCCCGAGAACTTAATTCTTCGGTGGGAGCCTGTGTTTCAGAAGAGAGCTCACACCAGGAGGGCTCAAACTCCACTACCAGTGGAGCGAGAGCAGGCCGAGTGCACTCAGCATTTCCAGGTCCCAAGGGATCGGAAGCAGCATGGCCTCTCCTCCTTCGGTGAGGAATTTCCATTTCCGCCATTCCACTTGTTCACTCATCTGGACAGTTGGATAAAATTTGCGAGTATCATATCAAATCATGTTTAGAAGTCTTGGTCTTTAGGTTTCTGGGCTTTTGAATTTGCTTTCAGGACTTCCAAGGCCCCAAGTACCTGTATGTATTTAAGTATGATCAAATATACTAAGTAGTTGTAAATCAGCCTTCTTTTCCAAAGCAGAGATTCTGGCTAGATCTAGGTAACATTTCTATTCACCTGTAGAAAACTAACTGTTCAGGATAGAAAACAAACAAAAACACCAATAAGCTACAAGCTATTTGAATTCATGACTACCACTAGTAGCATGAAAGTATCACATCCCAGGTAAGTTTTTAAGATTTTAAAGATAACAAATCCCACCTCATCAACAATGTGGCTGCTGCTACTGCGCTGCAAGAGGTTCCATTTTTAAGAGCCAGGTAGCCTGGTAAACATTGCTTTTTTGTAGTAACTACTAGTAATACATCAGATGTGGTAGAAAAGGAGTTAAAAAAAATCATGGCAAGTGAATTTGATTTTAAGACAATTAATACAAAAATATTAAATAGTATACGATTCCAGCAATCCAGAATGAGAAACTTGCTAAGAAAGAATGATAAGGAGATTTAGAAGTGATGGACAGGAACTGAGCAGCATTTCAATGAAATAAAGCTACAGAAAAGGCCAATACATTAAAAAGCTCCATCCATCGAGGTATTATTACAGAAAAGGAACATAACTCCTCTCTTAATGGCTCAGGTGAAACCACACTTGTAAAGCATTCATTCAGTCCTGGTCTTTTTATAAACAGAAACAGCATGTCATGACAAGAAACCTGAACTGAGGATTAGGGAACTAACTTACACGGGAAATGCAAACACTTATTTATCTTGCTCCGGTAAGGACTAAAGGAGACAGAACTACAAATGCATCAGGAAGCTACAAACCATGCAGCTGATACTGCTTAGGATAATGTAACAGCTACTTGTTGCTAATTGTAAATTAAGAATAAAAATGAACCTTATTAGACACTTAAATAGTATACTGACAGAGAGAGGGAGGAAATGATCTGATTTGCCTCTGGACTGCTTTTCTATGGCTAGATTTTGGATGAGATTTTAAGACTTGTTTACTATTCCCCCCTCATTCCCATTTTCGTTACTCAAGGTCAGTTCAGCATTAAAAACTAGAGGACATTTGCACATTATTTTGAACACTGAAGAATGACGCTATCATTTTGCAATTGTGCTAATGTAATTAAGGCTATACTTTGTTTTTCTAAGCAAAGAATTAGCCTAGAGATCAATTTGTTACAAAAAAAGTGGCTTTATGGAATTCTAAAGCTAAAAAATGTAAGTTGGGTATTTAAAATCTGGTGAAAAGTTAGCCCTTGTTCAGGGGAGAGCTTTTCTCCCTCAGAAATTGGTATTCCTGTGCTTGTTTTAATTACTTGCAAGCAAGTGTAAACAAAGCAAGTGAATTCACTCTTTTGTCCCACCCTCCAATTTATGTGGGCTTATCCACGCAACACATCTACTTCAATGCAACTGTGCTATGACATTAATAGGACCCATGCAATTCCCAACAAAGTCTATGGATCCAATGGCAATCAAAGCCTTCACCGTTAAATCAGATTACAGAATCAGGATCTCTGACAGATACCAGCACCTGAAAATTTGCACTTCTGTGAGCAGTCTACTAT
Source organism: Rhea americana (assembly GCF_003343005.1). Lineage (NCBI taxonomy): Eukaryota > Metazoa > Chordata > Aves > Rheiformes > Rheidae > Rhea > Rhea americana. The sequence goes on along the minus strand of NW_028186467.1, from coordinate 365,297 downwards.
AATAGATTCTATAGGACCAGGACTGAGCAGCCTCTCTTGGGAAAAACAAAACCCCCAATCAATCAACTTAAAAAAAAAAAAAAAAAAAAAAAAAGCTGACATTTTGAAACAGCTGAAATTTTTATAGTTTAAAAATAAAAGTACATTTATAGTATGAACCTTATGAAGTTACGTAGCGTAAAAAGTGACAGTGCTCAGACTGGATTAAAGCCCTTCTAGTACAGTGGAACTGTGCTCGTCTGTAACAAAGGCAAAGCCTCAGTGTAAACCAACCTGCGAGCATTGCAATTCCCTAAGATCAATACAAGGAAGGTGTAATAAACACCCTTGGACAGTATCAAGAGCAAGCACAAGCTGCTTGGGCTGCTGCTGCATAGTGCCCCGTGACTATATGGTCACTATGGCTGTAGTGACTAACTCTAGCTGCAAATGAGAAGAAAAATACAGAGCTTTAACAAGCTCTATTTTCTGTTTTCCCCATGAGATTGCTTGTGAGAGGAACAGCAATCATACAGAAGGATACAGCTGGATTTCCTTAATCCTTTTTTTTTCTGGTTTATTATAGTACCTTTGCACAGCACGCAGCATCTGCAAGATGTTTCCTACTCTTCCCCCAGAAAGACTCTTTTGTCTTGTTCTAGATAGAAGGCAGGTTTAGATTTTATTTCCAAGATCTCATGGCTGTGGGAAAAAGGATTGCAAGAACATGGAGAGCAAAGGAGATCAAATGGGGGAATGCAAATCACTGTTGTCCTGATTCAAGGCATTACACTGTCCTGGAGCAGGGTTACAGATGGCAGAGAACTCCCCATACCTAGGAAACGTGAACTCAAAAACAGTGGCTTACCCTACTCAAAATTAAGGTATGGGTCTTTCACCTGAGAAGTGAATTTGCTTTCAGTGTAAACTTGCAAGTGTGGACTAACAAGATTTAGCCGAAATACTTAAATGCTTAACTCTTTACTCTGCAAATTTCCTAACCTGACACTTCTTTATGTATTTAGTCTTTGAATCTTTTTCTTCCTCTAAGTTAATACCAGCACTGAAAGCCTCACTGTAATGCCTGTAACTGAAATATATGTCAACAAAAACATTGAGCCATTTTGCCTCAACATAGTTATCAGCATTTCTGGCAAGACTCAGAGGTAGACAAAATTTATTGAAATCAAAAAATGAAGTAAATTGCTCCAGCAGCCAATTTTTGCCCACTTAGCTTTGGCAGAATGGCTAATCTTGTTCTTTCTCAAAATTTAAGGAATTATATATAAGTTTTGGAACAGTAAGTACTTTCCCATGAACTACATGCTGAAACACACAAGCTAGGCACAACGAAATGGCACAACAATGATTACCTTAACATAATTTTCTCAAACCGTCTCAAAGTAAAGTTACACTCTGAAAATTAGTATGAAACATCATTGTAGGTTTTCATTTCTTTCTGGCTCAATTTCAGGAAGATACACTAGCTTAAAAAAAAAAAAAAAAAAAGAGGTCTTAAGTTTTCAGGGCTGGGAGTTAGTAGGGAAAATACTCTGAAAATTTCCAAGTCAATCTGAGTTCTTTTCTGCTTGTGCATCGCCACAAAAACAGATTCTGCACGTCAAATACGATTTCACAGAACACTCTGCTATCCCATTTTTGTCAATGGGGTAACACAGGTGTAGCTGCCAGCTGTGACCGAAAGCAAGTACACCTATTGATGCACAGGCAGTAATGGGATTCGTTTCACACATGGCTGTACTCATTTTGCGACATTAGAAGAAGCAAGCATTAAAAAACTTATTCTAGTTGCTAAACAACAACAATAATCCAAATGTCCAGAGGGAGAAATTCAGTTTAGTTAGGTTATAGATTTCCCCCCGCACCACACAGTAACCACCATATGACATCACCTACGAATGTTGTTTCTATGCATTAGATTTACATTGTCAAGAACATGAGAAATTGCTTTATTATTTATTGGCTTGTTTTATGGAAGACCAGAAATTCCCTAGTAACTGTTCTGAACAAAAAACAGGACTGAAATCAGTAATTGGAGGGGGAGAGGAAATAAATCTTTAGGCACTTTAAAGACTACTGTTTTAAAGTGTGCCGTCAACAACAAGGTGCTGCGTATCGCCTGAAAATGACCACTGCCATAATGCTGCAACAGTAACACGCATGTGGAACTTTTTGCTTGTACAGTATTTGTTAAATGCAATTTAAAATCGTTTGGCCCAGAGTGAATAAAACATTGCACCTTCTACTGTAGCTATCTGTTGAAAAGCAGCAGCTGCAACAAACACAGGCTATCCTCCTTCCAAGTCGCAAAGGGGCAGGATGCTCAGTTTGCCACCTGAAAAGTAATCGCCACTGCAGTCGCTTTCAATTCAGGGGCAGGGAAAAGAGTCACAGCCTTAAAATGTCACAGGTTTTGCATGTCTCTACAATCATTGCACTATTAAAAGCAAACACATTTGGCAAGGCTGAACTAGCACATTATATATTTTACCTATATAGTAAAAAATACATAATAATCACCTCTGAAATAGCTTGTTTAACAATTACTGGTCCAAATAAATATGAACTATTTCAACTTCAATACTCAGGCTACTATTTTTGAGTTAAAACTTCCAACAAGCATCCCCAAAAATAAATGGGAAAACTTTACCCAAATTTAGTAAGTCCAGGTAAAATGGTATTACTAAAAAACTATGAAAAGATCTGAATTAACTTGAGCACTAGAGAAAACATGGAAGCATAAAAGTGATCATTGCTACACAGCATAGTCAAAAGTCTTCTTTGTCCCTTCCTTATTATACTAAATGCATAAGAATGCACTTGCAAATTGAATTTTCCTTTGTTCATCTCAAAACTACAGACCTTTAATTTGATAAGCAGCTTTGTTTCTATCAACTCATTTGTAAAAAACACCATCAAGCTTGTGCTCATTAAATATATATATGTATATATAAAAACATACAAAAAGTACAAGATAAATCACATTAAGAAACTTTTACAGTGTAATTGTCCTGATTATTTTATTCTTAAGGGCCAAATTTTTTGCGCACAGAATCTCAATGTGACTGATGTTCCAGAATTCAGCATAGTGCCACTGCACAGAATTCACCTTTCTGTGCAGTTCATTAAAAAATAAAAACAAACAAACAAAAAAAAAACCCAAAACAACACACACCACAGGACAAAACATTCTTCTTAAATCAAATTCTATTTGTGAATTCAGCAAAATAATTTCTATAAAATAAAACAGCAAAATATTTAAATAGTATAGGGTGGGCTGTATCTGTTTTGCAGGGGTATTTGGTTTTTAGACAGGTTCCAAAAAAATTACACACATTCAAGTTACCAATTCTCATTTAAATACAGTATTTACTGATGCGTTTCTTGAAGTCTTTAAACAAATGTTTATTCTGGAATAGAGATACCTCAGAATTGTATTTGACTAACCAGTAGTTTCTTTTATAATTAAACCCTGCTTCTAACGTTAAGATTTCCTGTATAATGGATAAAGAGCTAAGACAATTCTTGCTTTCAAGTAGAACTGTGAACGAGCAGAAAACCAGCAAGTTAACTTGGTGCAGTGGCACTCACAAGTACTGTGTGATTTTGTTGACTTCCACTTCACTGGGATGCAGTAGAAGGAAAGTGTTAGAAGTTTATCTAATAAGCTCTACCAAAGAAACAAAACAAGCACACCAAATACAGTCTATTATGCTCCAGGCATCCTGGCATAGCAAATTTTTGCATATTTGTTTTAAATCTTTTAAATTCCTATTACTGAAAACTAAGTGTTCTTTATCCCACCCAGAGACAGAACTGTCAAACATCAGATGTGAGGAACATATGTGAAACTGAAAACCACTTGTTTGTCACATTTTCCCTCCCCATTTTATAGTCTAGGTGTAAGAAGAAAAAGTTCTGAGCAATACAGTTGTCACATTGGGACAACTGCTGTCACGTTCCCCCCCCCCACCCCCACTGGCTACACTAACTTGGTGTGAAGCCATGCTAAATGTTACAGCATAACTATAGCTTCAAAGTGATTAACCTAATACCAGAATGAAAAAGGCAATGAAAAAAGATCTAGAAACAATGTTACATCACCAATTTTCCACATCAACCAAATAATTAAAAGGTTACCAGCCATTACGTTGCTCATAGTAAAATCGACTCCAGTGGCAAAGAATTAACATGAAACTATTTTTGTGGTTGACATGGATAGGCTTTTTCATAAAGGAGTTGATCCAACTGCCATGAGGCAGGCAACACTGGTTGCAGAGCGCAGCAGATATATCAAGAAATTATTTTTTGTTTTTGTAGATCTGTGAGTCTCATCAAGACAAAAAAAAAAAAGTTCCTTGCTTAAGAATTAACAGTCAAACATTAATATACTATATACACCTTTGCCATTTACACATTAGCATCAGGCCATTTATTACAAAACACTATACACTTTCCACTGCAGGCGGGTTATATATTGACAGCAATTTTCTGCAGATAAGACAGTGAATAGACTCTCCACTCCATGTTGATTAGGAATAGTTTTTCTAGTTTTAAATATTAGCCAGACACAGAGAAAGGTTGGACTGTAAGGCCTGGGTGCACAGTCTTGATGGAGCAAGTTAATTGATTATGTGCATTTCACTAATCTTTTGTTTGAGGCGGGGAAACTTCTTCACTGCCTTCATAATTTTCTTGTGCTCGTTGGCCAGTTCGCTGAGGGTTGTTCATATGATGCGCTGCTGGGCCTGTATATGGCTGTCCATGCACGTGGTTATTCTGTAATAAAGCATAAACATTTTGAAGGAATATCAAACTTGTGGACTGCTTCCTAACAAGTTACTTGATTTTGCCCTTTTCATTCAAGCTATTGAAAACATCCCTAAAACACACAATCTTGTGCAGTAGTAACTGTATAAACATACAGTTTCTTCATTCCTGTGAATTATATTCTTCACTTACCTTTTTAACTTCACAAAAGCAAACAAACTTTGAACGCGTAAAGATAAAGGGATTAGCTAAACAGTAATTTTACCTTCTGAGTAACATTTACATGCAAAGCAAAAGCAGCAAGAAAGAAAAAAGGGAGTTGAAAAGAGAGGCTGCCTATGTACAGCAAATTGTGTACATATTTTAAACAATAGATTCAACTAGTTATTTCCCCTCCAAAAAAAAAAAAAAAAACACCCTGGGAAAACATTAGAGAAAACATACCTGCATTAATGTAGCATATTTTAATTTATAAGAGGACAAACTTTGAAGTTACAGAATTGAGTAAAATCTAGACCAGTCATTTTCTCCAGACACTCTGTCCCAAAAATAGTACAATTTAAAAATAATCATACACACATCTAGCAAATGACATCATCTTATCTGTGTTGTTGTTCTGCAGAGTTTGACCAATTGTGGAGAAACAAGGAACATGAGAATTATGTGTGTTAGTGAGAAATGCAACCTATTGCAAGAAAGTGAACATATCACATGAGTAACGGTGAGGTTATTACGTGTCTGAATTCCAAAGGAGTGGAAAGATCTGCATGACTTACCAACTGCTCTGCTGAGAACATCAAGTAAGGAAAGCAAGATGAAGGGGAAATGGGTTTGGGCAGGAAAGGAAATTGTATTAGCGGATTCAGAATATATAAAATGAATTGAAACAAAGAAAAGAAAAATGGCAACTGAATAGAGGATTTATAAATTTAGTCAATTATTAAAAAAGAGAGACTGGTATGATTTCTAATAAAAAAAATTCTGGTATGATCTGGCTTTCCACTAAAAGATGTTAACAAAGCAGCCATTTAGCCTAAAATGGATTTAGAATTTTATATATATTTATGACTTGAAGATCGGTGTTCAAAGGACAAGTTTTATTTTTATATATTAAAAAAATCTGTATTTTTATGAAGTTCTTCCACTCAAATCAAAAAATCACTCTGAGTTCTTATTCTGTCATTAAAAACAAGAAAGCAACTCACAAAAAAGTACTTTGCAATGTGAAATATATATACATAATGTATATGTGTGTGTATATATATGTGTGTGTGTACATGTATATATACATACACACACACATATACATACATACATATATACATATACACATACATATATACACACACACACACATATATACATACACACACACACACATATAAACTAGCCTGGGATGACATCTGCTCTCCCCTACCTCCATGGATGGTTAATACCTGATCTGTTAACATTAAAATTCTCACATTAAAATTCTCAAAGTAAAACTGTTCCTGGTAAAGTAAAGTGAATCTTTGTTCTATACCTTTAAGTGAGGTATTTCATAACAATATGCTTCTGGCTAAATGTTTAGAATTTAAGTTAGCCTGAATGCTTAAAAACAAACAAACAAAACCCTAGCAAACTTGGACTAAGCATAAATGATCAAACTCTGAGCTCTTTACCTGCTGATACTGGGAACCAGGTGAATGAGGATACAGTGGGGCATCTTCAGGTGGAGAAGACTCATGTTCATCTGGGGCATCAGGATCGTCTGGTTCCTTAAGTTGGAAAAAAGAAAAAGCATTCAATTCGCTTAGGTAAAATGTGCACTGATTATTCTACCCAGAACCGATTCCATCTGTGATATTTAAAGCATACTCAGACAAAAATTATTTCCTCTGTATTGTCTTAAAAGAACAATAATAACCTGCAGCTTGTATTGGGCTACACGAGAATCTTCTTACTAATGACATATAATTGGGAAAAAAACAAAACAAAACAGACCTTTTATCCACTCATAGTCTACCTGAACTGGTCAGTTTTAATTCAACACTGATAATTCTTTAAGGGACAGATATCCACATAAAGAGTAATAAAAGTGGAGGAAAAAAAGGGACTATATAATTGAAATCAATGAAAGTACTCTTACATAAATCCATATTTATAAAATACTTATAAAATTGCTACCCCTGTAACGAATGGAGACTGTTACTAAGAATAGCTGCTATTTATAGAAGCATTTTATTTTACTTTTTACCAGGAGTCAAATTAATTTCTTTACCTCCTCTGGGCAGAGTTCACAAGCTTTTGCAAGAGTCATTCTAGCACTGTGAGATCTCTCTAAGAAGTAGCCATTTGATGTTTCATTGCTTTGTACTGGTGGAGACCAATTATTATAGGTGTATTGGGGATTGCCAGTGTATGGTCTACGCTCAAGCTCATCTCCAAGCCATTCTACTGCCCAGGTCCATTTTCTCTTCAAATCTCCATTGCTCTGCAGATGGAAAATTAACATGTGATAATTATTTTCTTTGTTCTTAAAAATGCAAATATTTTATTCCTTCTATACACCAGCTCTCACAGAGCAGACCACCAACTGTATATGCTGCTGTTTAAAGCACTCTCTTATTTTCCCTCAAATATCCCTTTTACTCCAGAAAAATTTGAGATCTGAAAGGAAGTCTGTGTGGATTTGTAGTAACAGCAGTTTGCAGCTACATCACACAATCACAGATGCTCTCAGTACTTCTGGTACAGGAAGGTCCAAATGAGTTTCACTTGGAAGTGATAATTCATCAAATCAGCAAAAAATTGAATAATGATTTCTACACAAAACTGGAAAAAAAAAAGCAGCAAGAGTCACAGTGAAAGGTATCACCTGAAGGATCTGGTAGGCTACAGGACAGTTGCTGAAGAGAGCTACCATGCACTTTATACACTGGTAAGCTCTTTTCTGATAATGGTTCTTAGAGCGCTGAATGGTGTCAAAAAGTCCATCCCTGTCATCTGGGATTCCCTTAAGTGCATTGTGAATCCTGCAAACAAGAATTTAAAGTTAGAATTTTATTCTTTAAATTAAGGTTTCAGTTACATCTAATTAGAAAGAGTGACTTGTATAGTGAATATTCTGGCTTTGATAACATATATTATCAGAAAAACAAACTTGACAGAATGTAGGCATAATTTGTTATTTTAGCATAACATTTGGTAATGTTTAAGCAAGACAGTTTTTTAAATCTCCTGAATGAGATATGATTAATGCTAGTCACAGAAATCAAGCTTAACTGATGAATTTCTCATTTCTGACAAACTGCATTTACCAAATTGACCTTTTAACACAATAGGTCCCTACAGAGTTAGAATAGTTAAATCTTCAATAGAATGGTTACTTACCTCATAGTTATGGTTCCCCAAGATACAGCTTTTAAATGCAATTCCTCTGAAGATATACATATATGTGCATGGGGATAAGAGACTTGGGCATTCGTTAGAACTAAACACTTTCTGTGCCTTTTGCTCTTAAATGAGGTATAGTGGAATTGATTATCATCCTCAAGTTCTTGCATGATTTCAGAAATCCACATACTTTTGGCTTTGAAAAAAATCAGAGAGGATGCCAAGGAATCTACACTGACAGCATCTCAGAGAACTACATTTGTTGTAGGAAAAGTAAATACCCTCTTTTCCTTAAGTCTCTGTCAAACAGTCTAAAGGTAGCTGACAACCTAGGCTCTGTCTGGAAGTGACGATGAGCTTTTCGCTCTAAAGGATTGAACTTAATGGTACTTTTAAAACTATTATCCTCAAGCTAGTACTTGCAGTAGTTAAATTAAGAAAAATTGACAAGAGAGGATCTGATGCCAAAGAACAGCTATAGCTATTAGTAAGAGAGTAAAAGGAACACTGAAGGATGCACACTGTTGCATCCTCCCCATGATTCTAATCATCTGCAAGATCACACAGTTGGAAGGGATTACTATTTACTACAAATAATTACTATCTGTGTTTTGAAAGAATAGAGAAAGATCACTAGAACTCTTGCCATAGCAAAACTAAGAAAAGGACAGAAATCACTGTTCCAAGCTACTGCCAAAAGCATCAGCAAGAAATCTGAGGACAACCAAAGTTGACTCCTTTATAACCCTCTGCTGAGGGCAACACAGATCAAATGAAAAAGCTATTCCAAAATGCTCAGCTCCCTCCACTCCCCCAACTCTCCCCCCTCCGGACATAGGAAATTTTGTTGTTTAATTTCTATGTTTGAAAAGCACTATCCTAAATACAGACAATTCTATGATCTCTAACCTGTATTTCCAATACAAAATATTTCATTTTACATCACACCTCTTCAATTATGTGCATCCTCCTGTGTTCTGCAGACTTAAGGCATCTTATAAAAGCATTTGTGTAGCAAGAAGAAAATACATACAGATCACATTATATATGCAAGTGCTACCAAAACTGAAAAGTCTGCAAAGAGTATTCTCTTCCCTTGTCTAAGCTATAACTCCTATAAAGAAAACAAAGTCGTCCCTTCAATTCAGTCTTCAGGTTTTGGAAATGATAACCATCTTCTTTGAGAGCCTTTTCTGAAGTCCAGGCAGCTGATGAAATACAAGATTCTACAGGGAATATTTCCCCGTAGATTCCCTCCTTACTGCTGCAGTCAGTTTTCACTAAGCAAGGGTGCTCTTACCCAAAATATTTTGAATGTCATATGATCTAGTAAATTGTCTAATCACAAATTAAGAAACAAGAGGTATTTTGAAATATTGTCAAGTAGCATGTCTAGATTTATTTTGTGATACCTCATCTACTTATATACAAAACTTCTGAGGAACTGACTGTAACCTTTCTCTCAAAGGATCACTATTTCTAATTATTTATTTATTTTAATCTCAACTTTCAAAATCTTTATTCTCTAGACATGTGAAAACTAAGTTTGAAACTTGACGATTATTTTAAAGGTAAAATTTTGTAAGTATCATAGAGAGAATATTTATTTCTATGAAACATGCAATGCTATGCTCCCAGCCTCACAGTTCATCTGTATTTTGGTATTATTCTTAATGACTGTTCATGCTAGTAAAACCAGGCTATCCTTGGACCTTCTTTAGTGAGATGTTTGTAAGATTTAATGCGAACAACTTGCAGTAAATTCCAATGAGTTTAGCTTAACTGGCACATTTGTGGAAATTTCTCTTGTATGTAAAAAATCTTGAGTTTACAGGACTGAGCGGCAATTTCTCAATATTAAGGAAGGCAGAGGCATGAAGCTGTAGATCTAAGTTTTCTCAAAAAATTAGATAAAAAGTGGAAAAAATGTTTTACTGCTGTATTTTGACTAAAAAGAGATTTAAAATAACCCTCTTGAAAAGGATTACCAACAGAATCACTGGGAAAACCAATTGTACAGACACAGTAATCTTGAATTATAAAGACAGATAAACACTAACCTGTGAGTTTGCCATGAGTCCTCAATTAGTAAGATTTGCAGAAGCAGATCCAAATAAGGTCGAAGTTCGTATGTATATGAATATGCAACCTTTAAAAGCAAAAATGCAGAGAATGCAAGAAAGCATTTCCTTAAGGCATACTGATTACATGATGCAATACAAAAATAAAGTTGCTTGAAGTGAAATTTGCTGTTTTAGCACAAGGAATTTAAGGGAAACTTTGAGATAACACAAACGTCTGTTATATTAAAAAAACAACAACAAACACAACCCTGACACTACCAACTTTTTTTTTTTTTTTTTTTTTTTTAATAGGCTTTGCAACAGACAATATTTCTTCATGAGTTTCTAAAAGAATTGGTCTGAAACTGTCAACATGAGGTACTAGAGAAGCAACCTTGAAAAATACCATTAGAAAAGCAAAATCGTGAAATAGCATTTTTCCACTTACATTGCTACTAAGTCCAAAGGTTATTCTAGAGTATAAACTAAATGTTTAAGAAAAGTAACAGTAAAGTAATTCTTATTATGATTCTTTCAAATGCTATAAAAAAAGACCCCCAAAAATCCAACACTACAAAAATATGATGCTTGCATAGAGGAGGGGGAAAAAACACCTAAACCCACAACAGACTAATTTATAATGAGCCATCCAGAGCTAAAAACCCTTTTGTTTTAAGTGGCAAAGTGTGGCTAACCTTACACAGAGTACAAACGAAAACAAGACAGTACAAAACAAGATTTCTTCTTGAGCCTGAAGCCAAGTATGTTTTGCAGACTTGTAAAAGATGACCTCTAAACACATTCAAAATAAATACAAGGGAGATCTTAAAAAATGATTCTAACTTTCTGTGCAATGAAAGGAGCTCTTTTATGGACAATGACAGAAATGCTGAAGGTAATGTCCTTGCAAAACGTAAAGACCAGCCTGGTCTATTATGTTCCATCCTTAACATGCCTTCCTAACTCATAAAAGCTTAACTGCCTTCCTAGATTCATAAAAGGACCTCTCATAATAGTCCAATATGAGTGCATAGATCCAAGAGTAAAAAGTCTAACAGATGATGATGCCTTAAGAAAGTTCATTTATCAAATACTTGCTTAACATTTAATATGACAACATTTCTATACATAAACACAGAATCTTGCATCACATATATTTAAATCCCCATCTCCTTTCTAGCTTTCTTATTTTTACCTGCCAGAGAAGTTCACTGAGGACTGTGGAAGAGAACTGAGGATTCTCCCAACAGCAGAAACGAAGCAGTTTGATAGTTTCTTCTGAATTGCTACAATCTTCAATAATTTTCTTCACATAACTAGTTCGCACAAACAAGATATCTGCTACGTTCTGCTGAAGTGCCATTATAGGTTGAGATAAATTAGGATCACCGTAAGGGTTGGCAAGTGGGGGATTACCTAGAACAAGCAATTATAACTGATGAAAAGGTACTCAAATACTTTCAATGTAGAGAGAACAGAATGCAAGTTGGTGTAATTCATCAGTAAGAAACAGCAAAAAAAAAAAAAAAAAAAAAAAAAAAAAAAAAAAAAAAAAAAAAAAAAAAAAAAAAAAAAAAAAAAAAAAAAAAAAAAAAGCAAAAAAAAAAAAAAAAAAACACTCGTAACAGTCTATTTGCTTTTAAAAAAGTATTACGGTATGGAATAACAATCTTCTGATTGCAAAGCTTGATACTTTCCACTTGAGTAAGCTTCTTCTCAAGTAAGGGAGGGAGCATAGTGACAACCAAAGCAGAGCAGCTGTAGCTATGTTCATATGCAAGAGGAGTTACTGAGAGTTTCCTCAGTGAAATCCTGTTATCTCCAAGATTTATGTGCTTCCCTGCTTGTGTAATACAGTCCAAATCTATCAAATTTCAGGACAAAAAGTCTATTTAACTTTGCTAGGCAATGGGAAAAGACTAAGAGGAATATTTATGGTAAAACATTCCAGTCAATCTCTGGAGTGTAGATAAAAAGAATATACTCTTGAAAGAATCAGGATAGGTAAATCTTATTTTGTAGGCTTCATTTTGTGTAAGAAAAGACTGCTGATTCGCTCCTGATGTTCCCTGATTTAGCAGTGCTGTGTTAGTGTTCAAAGATGTACTGAACTTCAAGAGAGAACTTTTAGGTTAATAAGCTGAAGCAAAATAAATTACTCTGCAAACACGAATCATAATTAATAGTCATACCAGTGATCACACAAAGTGATGTCTTCTTGTAAAACATTATGAACATAGTGAATATGCAATTAGTTTTCACAAGCAGCATATCTTTTCAGTGTGAGCCCCAAATAATACACTGGAAGCAAAGTCAAATCAAAACTGCCAAAAAGTTCTGAAGCCTATTACAGCAGAGTAAAATTTTCAGTTCATTAACCTTACGGTTGCACATTCTAACCTACTGGCTTTATAGCCTGAAATACTGAGTTTGCTATTAAATAGCATTTTTACAAATTTATAATTAAGTTTTCTAAAATATGACTAATGCAGAACATACACCAGCTATACTCCCTGTAGCCTAATACTCTGCCAGTGCATCTCAAAAATAACTGCTTACTCTGTTCAATTTATACTGTGAGAAATATTGATTTATACTGTCATCTACTAATTTATTGCTGGTCCTTTTATGCATAGAAGTCTTGGCTTCTGTTGTCCTTTTGACTGCAGCTGAGTACTGAGTGGAAGTTTCCAAGGGATATCCACAACAAAGCAAGATCACTTTACTGATATCTGGTATCAACTACTTCAGATCTTATTATAGTTTTGAACACCAGAATGGATCTTATCTTCTGTTTTTTAATATGTTGGTATATCAAATCAGATTTGCCTATAACAATCAAGAAATACTTGTCTTTAAATAAAAAACAAAGACGCAAACATCATTTTTCCAGCTAATGCAGTTTATACATAGTAACAAAATAAGCACACAAAACATTTATTGATGTGTTCAACTCATTTAAGGAAATATTAAAAATTCACTATACCATTGATAGAAGACTGCATGCGCGATGACACATTGCAACAACGGATCAGTTGTGACACAACTGTGTATAACTTCCCCAGTTCAGCATACTGGTATTTAATTGGAGGACCTGGACCTTCATCCAGAGCCACAAGCATAAATGTTGCAGGAACGTTTAATTTCAAAAGCTGTGTCTTCTCTGCTACACCTTTAGAGAAGAAAGGGGAAAAAAAACAAAACAAACCTCCCTTATTTTTAATACTGACAACACATTTTTTTTTTGAAAAATAACTACTCTTTACAGCGACATCTTTGCAATTACTAGATTTTATTAGACTACAATTTTTAATCGTATTCATTAGCACTTAAAATACCTAGTGTTTGTGTTAATAACAAACCCTCAGAGAAGTCTTTTGGACAAAGAATTAATAATTTATATATGTGTTTATTGTCAAGCGCAAGATAGCACCATCCTCCACTAGTTAAGAATCTGAGACTTATCCAACTGTGCCAGATTAGACAATGAATATACACATATAGTATGACACAACCAATTTTCTAAAATAACAACCCTCTCCCCAAATCCCATTAGTTTCCCTGCAAGACTACCTTACACTACTACACAAATATATACCAGTAAACCAGATTATGTCCCCTTCTGACCTCTTATTTTCTTCCTCAATTTGATTGAAAAATCATGACTTCTCATATATTTGCAAAGGCTTTTTTATTCTGAAATACAACTGGACCTTACCTGCCATCTTTCTTACACAAAGGAATCCAGATAGCACCTTCCTAGAGCTCTTCTACAGTATATTTTGGTTATGATATTAGATCTCTTTGTACTTATATTCTTTGTAGAACTGACCTGTCACTTGCTTTGACACGAATGTTCTATTTTTCAAATTCTCAACGCATTAGGTGATTGAATATTATTCATAGAACTTGGGGTGTTGCAGAAAGAGGTATTGTGGCTTTTGCTGAACAAGCAGTCCACACCCACACAGAAGCCTTCAGTTAACAGCAGTAAGACAAGTGCAATTAGCTGCCTTAAACTACTCTTTCATATTTATTTTGGATAAACCTATCTGAGAGAGATCTGGAGATTAGTCTCAGAAATTAGGTTACGCAGAGCTGCTTTTCCTTCTGTCTGGATTCTGATCACTATGAAAAACTAGTAAAGAAGGAAAGATAAACTAAAGTAGAAGAATTACACCTCTTTTCTGTGCAAGAGCATAAAATCCATTCTTGGGGTCATGATGGAACACTGCCTGACAAAGAATGGTTTAATAGAGAAAGTATAAGAAAACATAGTACAATATAGATGAAATTAAATTAACATGGTTACCTAAATTAATTTTACAGAGTGTCTCTAATGATGATAGATTCACTTTTTAGAACAGTCTTTCAGGAATTTTGTGAGAGACTGGCACTCAGGGGGGAATATGCCACTTAGACAGATGTATATAGCGAGAAAGTAAGATTTTTCTACCAAATGCATTAATTTTTCTAGAAGTACACTGTTACTTGCTGTCCTTTCAGTACAAGCTTGTCCTCTGGCTTGTACTGAAGCTGAATAAAAAGGATGATTTCCTACGAGTTAACAACGAAACATAAGCTTCAGTGTATGCACTACTGTATTGAACTATGTACTATTTTTAAAATTGATCTTGTTTTAAAGGAATGACATTGAGAAAGTAATTCTTCAAAGAAATTAAGTACTTGAGTACAGAAAGATGCTTTGTCACTCAGGCTACCAGGTGAGAAAGAAAAATAGGCCACTGACAGAAGACCCTCATAACTGGGAAAGATAAGAATGCAAATATCTGTGGTAATTCACTAGATTCGATATGGTGGCTGCCCTAAATCTGAGAGTTCAAAAGCAATCATCTATTCGTCTGACTTGAATTTTATTGCTCTTAATTGCTCTTCCTGCGGGCAAGTATATAAAGCAGCAATTTATTTACCCACTTAAGAAACAATTCATCATCAACTGATTTTCAGTGTATAAGAGAAAGTATGATACAGTGGTTCACCTGAATGTGAGTAAGACTGACCTCAGTATAATAGTGAAAACAATCTTTGTTTGGAGTAATTCCTGGAGATGCAACTGCCAATTTATTTTATCAACTGTTTAGGATACAGATTTTCTATGCAAAGAATCTATACAATCCAGAATTTGATACAAACTCACGTATCCTTTTAAATCTAAATTTATTACTGATTTCATAATGCTGGCTACACCTAAGATGCATACCAAAAACTGGTGATGCTGGAAGGACCACAGCCAATATTTCATCTCATCACTACAAAACTGATAATCATCTCATCTCAGTTATATTACAGCAAATATATAAAGGGGCTCTGAATGTAGCACCTGAAAAATCAGGTAGCCCTACTGACCGTGCATTCAAAGATGCTAAAAATAAACTGAAATATTCATGTGTAATCACATTCTCTCTCTCTCATCTGGTCTTTCATCAGGAAGTTTAGGATTCTAGTCTTTAGAAAAAGATTCATTGTCTCAAGCCTAGGAGAACCTTGCCTACATATTGCAAGACCACTGGCTTTTCTTGCTTGTGTATCTTGGAGGAATTACAATCAGAAAACTCCAGTATCAACTTATCAGGAATTCTTGTATTCCTTTACCTCGTACGAAGCCTACAATGAAAGCCTGAGTTTAGACTTCTAAGTGGCCTACTTCCTTGGCCTCCCAAAGAGGCTTTCCAGGGAAGACAGAGACAAGTGTTTTGTGTTCATAGTCGTGAACTGAAGGGACTAGCGACACAGCACAACTGCAACAGACAGCGCTGGTCATTTCTACTCATGCTTCCATGAACAGAGTATGGCATCTTTCTCTCTTTTGAACTATTGCCTTCCTCAACTTACTCAGTCTCAAAGGAGTTAAGAGTCCTGAACAAAGCTGTTTTTCACCCCCACATTCTCTCAGAAGAACAGTGTCTCACTGCTTCAACCTTCTTGTGTTAGTCTTCCAAGAACAGCAGGAATACAAAGGAACACAAAAGGCCAAAACATCAAGCTGAAGGAACACAGATTCTCTAGAGAGCATTAATACTGTAGTTAATGAGAACAATTTG
Source organism: Rhea americana (assembly GCF_003343005.1). Classification (NCBI taxonomy): domain Eukaryota; kingdom Metazoa; phylum Chordata; class Aves; order Rheiformes; family Rheidae; genus Rhea; species Rhea americana. The sequence goes on along the minus strand of NW_028186467.1, from coordinate 349,027 downwards.
CCTGAAGCTGATAAACTGGATTCTCCTGCCATTACCTAGACGGCTGAAAAATTAATGAAAGCTCAGTTTAATCCAGCAACAACAGCAAATACGTGCAATTTGCTTACCTAGGTTGGCATACATCACAAACAGATTGAAATACTGCTGCAAATGGCGCCCATGTTCAGATACTTCCCTTCTAAGAAGATTTAGTACCGCTCTCAGTAAGTGATCGCTTAAACTTAAGTTATCATATGCCTATATATTAAAAAAAAAAAAAAAAAAAGTTTCAACATTAACAGTATATCCTATAAAATACTTATTTAGTTTATATTTTCTATCATGGCAGAAAACAGAATGGTTAAAAGGTATGGGCTGCAGACAGAAGAGGCTCATACAGGCTCCAAAATCCTAGCAACTGGTTAGTCTTCTGTGTCTCATACAAAATGAACAAAGTCCTGAGTTAAACATTAAGTTACTATTCTAGTAAGAAGCATTAAATAAATATCATAGAAAGAGAGACAGGGAACAAGACTCCTATCACCAATTACTGCAATTAGGAAAAAAATAAAATTGTGCAGCAGCACAACCAGTCCCATTGAACTGCACAGACTAAAAGACAACCAAATCACATCTACATATGAATTTCAAATATCTCATGAAACAAAACACTGTTGAAGCATATGTAGTTTTAACATATTACATATTTCTTTGCTGAAGATATAATGAAGAAATAAATGGAAGTACACAAATGAAAGACAACAAACATCTCCTTGTAGACATTAAAAAAACCCTTAAAATATGCCTGAGCAAAGGCTCATATAGGTTGACCTTTTAAATTTTAGTACAGCCCAGAAAAAAACATAGTTTTAACAATTATTGTATTAGGAATCTGGGTTTTTTGTTGTTGTTGTTTTGAAAGTTCTACATGTATAACATTAGGCAGCGCACCTCCTTCTTCTATATGAAATTACGATTTTTTACGATTTCAATGTTGCAGAATACAAGGGGAAGAAAATTTAGGTAATTCCTTTGTTTTCCATGTAGAAACTTTTTTTAAAAATAAGTTTTACTCCCCTACACATTATGTAAACAAGTTATAAGCCACTGCTTTATTTTGCCAGTGTTTCACATTGTCAACTAAACCATACAAAACTCGAAGTTCATACTACTTATTCTTGACAGAGATTCACCAATGAGGTGAAATAATCACTCTGACAGTAGTTTCACACAAACTGGTAGAATTTGTAAATCTGTAAATGCAAAACAGACTGTATATACAGCTCTTCTGTTAACATTGTGATGCAATTACTCCAGAAATAACTTTATGTTGAATGCTTTTAAGCAAGAAATTTCAGAAGATTTTAGTTAGAAAATTAAATACCTGACTGGAAGGTCCAGGAGAGGCAAAAGGTGAAGGACATGGTCCATCTTGCAATGAAAAATGTGCAATAAATACTATAAGTTTTGCAAATGCACCCCTCACTTCGGCACTAGGGCATTCCAGAAGATACTCAGAGAAGCGGTTTGAAACATTAAAAAGGACATTGTGTGCAAACCAAAAGCGAACATTCTTGCTGTGACGAAGAAGAATGCACAATGCATCATACCTGAAACAGAAAATGATATAACTAAGATTATGGCCACACAAGCTCTAATGTTTGGCAAATACATTCTTTTGCAAAATTTGAAGAAAATACATCTTAAAAGGTGAACCACAAACATTTTTGCTTACAAAATGCTTACCATCAAATAAACTATGATTTCTATAGTAGTACTCTCTTATACTCAGAATCACTTATAAAAAAAATTACATCAAATGCAAAGCAATTATTAAACTATAGTGTTTTATTTCTATCACCCCTAACAACCAAGAGAGCATTATGTTCCCTAACCTCCATACTACTACTTGATGCAGGTCTTAAACTGACAGCAATCACTACCTCTGTATTGGAACATGGAAAAAGGGTCAGCAGCAGAGAATGTGTTCAGTGGATTTCATGAGCTGTGTGGGACAGGTAATTAAATATGTAACCTATCAGGAATTTCTATCTTCGTTTACAGTTCACAAAAAATACTTAAATAAAATATATGTTTTTAGAGAGGGCTTCTCTGATTTCTGTCATTTCTCCAGCAATATTTGAACTCCTCTAGATTTCTAAAATTATACGGGCACCTTAGCTGCGCTGAAAGTTGCTATTGAAGAAGAATTTGAGGTACAACATTTGCCTTGTATTACAGGACTATTTACTAGTTGCTGGTAAAGCACCAGTAATATCAGATTCTCTTACTAGTTCTGCTAGTAATAACCCTCATTCCTCTCCCACAGACAAAATAAATTAGTTTAGTTTAAAAAGACTGAAATGATGTGGTGCTATGAGTATCGTTGTGTATTTTGTTATACTACATAGATTTGAGTTACAGGCCCCACAACAACGTATTTAAGCACTTTGCTAATGGAGTGTTATGGGTTTTGCACATTTCACAAAAAGCATACACATAAAAACTGCATCATTGTCTTGAAAAAAGGTGAAGTCTGGTGAAAAGGCAAAAAAGGTGACTGATCAAACCACGAGCAATCATTCTGAATTAAATTCAGAAAACATAACTTACGAGTTTTGCTCTGTCACTAGGTTCCATGCCTTTATTTTAAAGGAAGGAAAAAAAATGTAGATTTAAGCTCCTTTTCAAACTGAATTTTGAAGACGTTCAGATTTGAGTATATTACTACCAGAAGAAACCGAGCTCAACAGCTTATTTTAATGCTCAGTTTCTTCCAGTATTCTTTGTTCAAGCTTCCTCCCTTTCCCATGTGCATTTTGACCATGTACGGGCAAGTGTGGACACACCAAAACATCTTTTGTTGCCATATTTGTAGAATTGAGATCTTTGAACAGAAATCAAACTTTTAAAACTGTTGTTAGAAGACAATATACCAGTCACTAGCAGGGCCACGGACTATTTTCTTTGTATGAAATCCTGTGGTGAAGAGAAATCTAGCAGCAAGCTGAATACTAATCATAGTTATTTCTTCTGCTTCAGGCAACAGATGATCTTGTCCTAAAGAAAAAATCAAAACATTCAAATGTAGTAAAAGTAAAGACAATTTACTTTTAATAATTTTACTGATTCCAGATAAGCATTTTTTTGTTTGACAGATTGTGTTCAAATTTTAATACAAAACTTGGTCAAAGCAGCCTTAGCTTAACTTATATCTCATCATGTGAAAATGCAAGTTCTAAAGTAAGAAGTAATGAATGATTAATGTATGGCTGATTTTTTTTTAAAGACAACTTTCACCATCTCACCTCTGAAAACTGCCTACAGGTGAAGAGACCACCACTTGAACATTTAACATGATTTAGTACAGAGCTGAATAAACATTGAAACGATTGTTTATCAAAGCATTTTCTGCCAAATATTCTGGCATGTATCATTAACAAACAGCTCAACAACAGATGTCTAACTACAGAAATCCAGAAAGGCAGGTACATTCAAAGCAGAATGTGCAACGTTTTTCTGGCTAGAACATAAATTCTAGACAATACAATCAAAACATTAATTGGAAGAAATAAAGCCATAATTATTGCATCCATGTACTAACCTGGAGGAGGATTTAAGTAGACACTATTACAAGTAAGCAACTTCTTTATGAACTGGAAATATTCTAGACTGTACTGCATACGATTATGCATGAATTGCACATTCTGCTTCCGAACACTTCGCTCAATTGCTGATGGCATTTTAATCTGATAGGGTTTAGTGGTGATAGCAAGTTCTGAAATATATTTTATTAGTTCATTGTCTTTGTCTATTGTGTCCATACGTTCATAAAAAAGAATGTAAGCATTCCACCATCTCTTCTGACGTCTGTAGGACATACGCTTCATCATATGATCAAATACTTCTCCCATGTATTCTCCACCGAAACACTGATTTTTCATTTCTTCATCGTCATCCATTTTACATTCTGTTACATCTCCATCATCAAATTTATACCACCGATTTTTCTCACCATCTCCACCATTCCTCTGTATAATATAAGAGTAATAATGTCCACCACTGGCCTGGCCACTGTGCACAAGTACACCAACAAGCCTGTATTTTGTGCTCCCACAGTGTTCATTTTCTGACTGTTCATTTTGTATTATCTGGTTTTCAGGATTTACATCATCTCCTTCCAATTTAGCTACACCTGCCACTGTATAAGGCTCCATGTCCAGCTCTCGTGGAAATTCGAAGTAATCATTGAACTTGATTGCACATTCCCTTTCCCAGTCATAGTCAAATCGTTTCAATTGGATTGCCAGAACTGGAGGCAACTTCTTAATCAACAAGCGTTTCACTGTATCAACCTGGAGAAAAAACAAAACAAAACAAAAACCCACACCACTTTAGCAGTTATTGGTTCTTAAGTTTCCATACTTACTATCCACCAAATTCAAGAGTTATAGGGTAACTTTTTTCCTGAACATGAATTAAAATTGAATTTAATAGAGTTGTAACAATATAGTTGTACACATATTTAATATACAAGGAAACACTACCTTTTTGTTGCATTTTTCACAATGATATGCATTTGCACCTTCCAACAAATCTCCTTTGACATACTGTTCCAAAGAATCAAGAAGGTTTTGGTGATTTCTTATATCTACATTCAGAGTTGTGAAGGATTCCTCGCATTCGTACCTACAAATGCACAGATGTAAGAGAAAGAAGTGTGCTCGACTTACGCTTTTTGGGTGCTAAATAGCACTCTACTGTAAAATTTTTCTTCGGCATTTGATGTCAGCCTCTGGCAAAACGATGTAAGCAATAAAAAGGAAAGTATTCAATAAAGATGAGTGCTCTAACTATTCTTTTGCCTACCTGACCTGATTAAAATGTTATGTTCCCAAGAACATGAGCAAGAGACTGCCATCACATCTGCCAGAGATGAAATGTCACCTCAGACTCGCCACAAATGCAGCTTGATAGAGCTGCATGAACAGCAAAAACAATAACAACTCCCCAAAACAATTCAGTATCCCAAACCCCACAAAGTATTTGTATAACAAAGATCATACTTCTTAATCAACCCAGACTTACAGTCATTTTTAAAGCTTCAGCAAAAACTAAACTGCTCAAGTTCTGCAGATATGAAAAGTGTTGGTATACTTCAGTCTTTCAAATATAAGTATACGGTAAGGAAGTTGGCATTAACCGTACATTTGCATATCTACCTAGCAATATTCACAAGCTTTGAGAACAAAATACCACTCAACATGCAAACAGTTTTCTTCTCATATAATATTAACTTCAAAACAAATACCAACATGTAAAGTCAAGGCTTCCAAACAGAAAATACATATATTTCTTTATGAAATCTCCACTGAGTGATACAGCTTTAGTTTATACGTTATTCAAGTGCACAGAAGCTGTTCTTGTACAACTTTTCCATGATTTTTTGAACAAGTGAACACTGTAGATCATCCTTAGTTGTTTTCATAAAGCAGAGATTAAATCAAATTATGTATGTCAAAGTAACCTTTTATACCTAACAAGACAAATTGCATGTAGATTAATCCTAAGAACATTCAGCATGACTCCTACCATGCTCCAGAAGTATGAGTTATGAGAAAATTCAATTATAAATTAGATGTAGAATTCACAATAGCACTTAGAAGATCCAATACTGAGAGCTTTCAGAATAGCTATATAGTTTATCTGCTTTCTGAAGAACATCGTTAAACTATGCTTAATCTTAAAATCAGCTATTACATTTCAGTAACAAACTATAACAAAAAAAGTTTAAAACAATAAATACAGAGCAAGTTGCATAGCTGTATTATTCTAAATTGATATACAGTCAAAAAATTTTTTTCTTCCTTCTGTTATCTTTTTCAAAGCCTGTTCAATCTTTGCTCTGGTATCTCTGATTTTCCTCACTTAGAGGCAATAAACCTAAGGTATGAGTTATGAAGAGAAGCTTTTTTCCAATACATATGCTTTAAGCTAGTAAAACCTCAAAATTTGTAGGGCCTTCTAGTGACTTGGTGTTCTAAAAATATTTCTGAACTTTTTTTTTTTTTTTATTGTGGTCTTCATGTGATTATATTACAGTGTCTGCACACCACATTTTTCCATCTGCACTAATGGTAGTTATTTTATCAAGATCACAGGAATTATTTACAAGTACCTTAAGTTCTCTGAAAAAATGGTGCAAGTTCTTTCTGAATCTTTTTGCACTTCTTGTTTTAAATGATCTGAAGTGGCCTGACAGACTCTTATCACTCTTAAGTCAGTACAGAAACACAGACAGCAAAGTATTGTACTTCTACAATAATCTGATTTTTTTCATTGCTGACCTTTACTGCCAGGAATTAGATTGATAAACACAAATATTGTATTACAGTTGAAGAAAACAGTTCAGAACAGATTCCAAGAAAGCTTTTATATTTTTCTATCTGAAAAACCCAGATAGTTATCTTTGTAAGTCACTTTTTGTACTTATGACTAGCTTTGACTTTCTGTGTTCTGGTATGATCTTCAAACAACAATCCTAGCAATGAACCAGCAATACATAGAGACAATCAGTTAAGACATCTTGGACACAAATGGATTTTTTTTTTTTTTAAGTTAAAAAGGTACTACAAATAAATTAGAAAGGTCTATTCCAACATAACCCTATAGTGTCTATTTGTCTCATATGCAATCAAGCAAATGAAAAGTTTTAAATAATAGTGAATAAATTAGTATTTAGAACGAGTTCCACCAAAACAATAATATTCATTCATGTATCAAACAACTTGCAAATTTTGAAAAGTTGTTCATCTACCATACTCCAATACTTTACTCAGCATCAATTTTCTCCTCCCTTGAATACATTCAGGCTAACATTTCTATTAAAAAGTACAGTTGTGCAAATCTAGTAAGGATACAAAAAGAGAGCTAATATTTGAAGAAATGTATGTAACATAAGGAATGAATGGTAACTCAGCTTACTTCCCACCTTTACCTTCTGTCTGTTAGGTATTACAAAAATAAAAAGCCTGAATTCTTTTTACATATCTTACAATATTTCAAATTACTTCCTGGCATATATTTTAACTCATGAAGCAAAGTAAAGTGTTCCATTTAAGTCCTAATTCATATAAAAGCTCAACCAAAGTTGAAATGTTATCATAATAAAATGAGTTCAGATCAGTGTTTATTCCTGTGCTTCAGTTACTAACTGAAGGACAGAAATACACGGTCAAATTTTAACAAGGAGGTGAAGTCGCAACCGTAATCCCCAGGGATCTGTACTGTTCTAAGAGTCACAAATTATCTGAAAAACGTAGTGAAAGGCTAGGAGATCAAGGGTTAACAACGCAAAATTTAACGCAATAATAAAAAGCCAACTGCTAAAAATTTCTGATGAATAGCATGATAACGAGAAAGCAGGCAATAAAAATGAGAGGTAAAATTTGATGTCTCTACTGCAAAGTAACACATAGGGAAAAAAAATCACTCCAGTTTCTATATAACAATGAATTCTGAGTTAGCTACTGCAATTTAGGAAAGACATCTCAAATTTGATTGTGAATAATTCTTTGGAAGTATGAATTCAATAGCAATTAAAAGGTACACATAACATTAGAATTTATAAAGAAAAGTCCAGCATTATGCCATTTTGAATCTTGCTTGTAATTCTGATCACCCACCTCAAAAGGGTTATAGGATAAGTCTAGAGGAGTACAATGCCTAGTTCTACTTTTTCCCTAAGCATTAGTTACTGTCATCATTAAGAAGTTATTAGGCGACAGCTACAGAGCAGCAGTTCATCTTTTTTTTAAACATAACTCTTGTGAAGCTGCATTTCCAGAGTTCCATATTCAAATTTTAAAATAAGCAGAACACAAATCTTAAGAAAAAGATAAATCAATATATCATTGTCCTCAGTTACAACTTACAGGAGAATTATGAATGCAGTTTTACTCAGAAACAAAAATTCATACTTTGATCGCCTCCATCCGCATACTACAGATGTAAGACAGAAGACAGCAAAAGCTGTGAGCCATATTCAAGAGCTTTATTCATTGCAATTGGTTCCCAAGATGCTTTCACTTTTAATATGAAAAAAATACACCTTTTCCTCCTCTAATCAATACACAACACTTCACATTCAGTCTGTTAAGAAGAGGCAATAAAGTATTTCAAGTCACTTCAGTATAATTTAATGAATGTTAAGTCTGTAGCAAACAGAAGTAGATAGTTAACTGGACACAACTAGATAACTAGATTAACCGAATTAGATAATTAATTATAAATAGATCTCATGCACATTCCTGACTCTTCAGCCACTTTTATAAGGTTGTCTGCTTTACAGCATCTTCATTATTGTCTTATACAAACATGGATTCATTTGTTCTAAGAAAGGAGAATCTTAAACACTTACCGATGTGGGCATCCTTGACAAATCTTCTGATCAGCAAAGGAGCCTCCTAAAACTTTACTTAACATTGCTGGATGGCCCAAAGCTTTTAAAGCTTCATCTAAACTGTCCACCAAAGAATTAAAAAATTCTAAAGCATCATGTTGTTCACGCAGATTTACAGGCTCACCCCAAAGCCTGGAAAAAAAAACCACACACACACATTTTTGTCAAATATTTTTTCATTTTGGCCCTCAACACTTTTTTTTTTAAAAAAGTATTTTTCAAGTTACTCATCCCTCCTTCTTACTATGTAAAACTACTGGTTTGTGATGCAGTGTACCAATCAGCACTGTCCTTGACACTAACCAACTAGTATGTAAAAGTAAGCTTTTGTGTATAACCTAATATTTAATTCAAAAATTTAATATCTAGTTCAAGAACTGCTGGAATTCAAATTTGCCATGTCGCTTCAAATTTTGTTCCAGTAACAGACTTCCAGAGAACAGTGAAAAGGTAGGATAGCAGATACTAAGCTGCACAAGTTCTGTTAATTTACATTTCTTAATATTGCTATCATTTCTTCTATCACAATTCATTTGGTTGTATTTCAGTGTTCCAGTGAATGGATATCAATACTAAAAATTAGTTTCTTATTTACCTAAATTGTTTCCAAAATCCTCTTGGTACATAGTACTGTAGTCTAGAAGCTGCTAAATGACCAAAAATAACTTGAAGATGCCTCAGAACTCCAATATTGTACTCTTTTCTATCTTCTGTTTTACTCAGCGCTGGCTTGTCTTCATACTGATGTGGATAACCAAATACATCATCTCGTGGGTCAACATTGCTCTGAAAAGCAGAAGTGTGTGTGCAATTAATTTTGTTAGAATAAATAAGAGATAAAACTAGCTATGAGACAGCTACATATCAAAGGTGTTCCATACTCCTGTCTGAAAAGTCTTCTGTATGTGTTAACTGAGATACAGTGACAGAAATAGTGAATGGTGTTTTTGAGTACAAATCTAAGAGGTGGAATCTGCAAAGCTTGCTATTTGGATATTTGAACTCCTTTTCTGACAGTAAGCCTATTCAAATAAGAAATATTACACTGTTGTCTCCACTGCTAACAGTATAGAAAACAAAGTGATTAGCAACTTACAAATTTATAACCTTTCCATGAAATAGAATTGTATTTTAAACAAATTCTACATAATAAAATTCACCTCATTGTCCTGCTTCTCATCCCCAGACATATCATCATCTACATCACTGCCTGTGCCTTCAATTGCAAGGATCCCATTTCTGATGGCTGGAATCATGTATAGCTGTTGAATGACAGAATTCATGTAACAAGTAGCACCAGCATTTTTTAATCCTACAAATCCCTTTGGTGGTCGAGGCCCAACAGGTGGTAGATATTCCCATTCAGTAAGCGCTTCACAAGCTAAGAGAGAATAGCAGAAAGCAATTAGAAACTACTTTATTATCAAACAACTAGAATATCAGTTATGGTACCGAAGATAATTCCACAAAATTAAAATCAGTGTTAGTTTATATCATACTGCAGTTTAATAAAACAAATATTCCATCACAAAACTTAATTGCTAAAATCAACACAATTCTTACTAATGGTAATTTTATCTGTAACCTTAAGAATGCATTATGCCATTTTGATTTATTGCTTAGCTAAAAAGGTGGCTAAGCAAAAATTCAGTACAGTTATGTACCAAAGAAAAGTCTTCCCTCAACGCTAGTAAATTCTTCAGTTGAAGAATTCAAGATCATTTAGTAGTATGAAATGAATTTAGAGTACATAATCAATTTATAACCATTTTACCACCTTACAATCTTTTTCACACTGCAACATGGCAACATTTCACTTTTGCCTCACTCTTCCTTACCAGGCTGGAAAACAGTTTCAGATCACGTTACCTGTATGACATATGGTAGATTTTTTTCTCCGAGTCTCCTCCCTTAGACCTCTCACATCACTTCAAAGTACATTTATAATCATAGCTTTGTCACACTAGCATGTTGTTCTCTGTTTTTTAAACACAAACAGTTCTGATGTGAAAGCAAAGAGTGCATATGCATGCACATGGATGTTTACAAGATAGCTTTCCTTGGTGCATGAACCACAATAAATGCACAAGTTTTGTTTAATAAATATGTACTCTCTCCTGTTCGACATTTTGTGAAGATCTGCCTTCCAACACCCTTATTAAATATTTTAATAGAAGGAAACGCCATAAAACCCTTCTAACTGTGAGGGAATAAACATACTGTTCCCTAATATGAGAGGGTGAAGAAAAAGGATGGGGCAGAAGGAAAACTATAGAGTTGTCTTTTTCATTTGTTTAAGAGGGAAACAAACAGCAAGGGATTGAAAAATCTAACAGATAAGGCACAAACACTCAAATGACCGACTCAAACTAAAAACTGGGCAAGTAACACTGGTATCATGATAGGCAGTGGGCAATTCTTACTATTGGATACCATTTCTACTTACAATTTTGCTAAACTCTACAAATTTAAATATTCTGTGAGATCTTCCACATTAGTCTATTTCTCCTGTTAATATTATAACTAAAACTATGCAACTATCCTATTTAGGGTTGGACAAAATATGTTCCCAATACTTCGTTTTTAAAAAAGTCTTGGGTGCATTTTATTGGTAACATGATCTTTGCGTCAAGTATGTGCCTTTTACCATCCCTGTGAAAATCAGCCCAAATTTCATTTGACCATAAGCTTTGAAACACTAACTTGGGTATACTTTTGTACATACTGCAATTGCTATAGCCCTTCTCCAGGGACAAAGAGAAAGTTCTTAAAATGCATGGCTGGCCTTAGTCCAAGACTAAAATTGAGAGAGAAAGAGCTATGACAAGCAGACAAGAAGTACAGAGTTAAAAAGGGAAACAAGACAGCAAAAGCGTGCCTGTGTATGGATGACGATGACAAATTTGGTGAGCAATGAAGAGTCTGGAACTAGAACTAAGCACCTGATGAGGTGCTGGATCTGGTTAGGTAGAATCTGAAACAATGAAACAGAGGCAGAAGACTCAGACAATATGAAGTGCCTGCAAGCTGGCAGGGACAAAGAGGAATAGCCAGAGATCAGGATAGGAAGAGTCAGATAACGTGATCTGCTGAAGCTGGAACTTGCAAGCAATCATGTAGTACAAGTTGGCATGTTAACTGCATAAAGAAGGCCAAATAAAGGCCACACTAACAAATATTTTTTACTTTCATTGGCCTGATTTTGCAACCTTAAAAGCAACTAAAGACAAACTAATCCCACGCCCAGTATCTAGATTAGCTAATAACAAAGCTTATACATAACATAGACATTAAACAAATAGAAAAGAAATGGGTAAAAATATTACATACTAGTGATTGCTGTACCTATGTAATACATCTCAGTCAAGGTGTCTACTATCTGTTTGAGATTTCGGACACATCCCACTGCTAATGCAACCAGTAGCTCAAAGCCAGCATTAATAGTAGCTGGTGAACTACAGACTGGTATGGCCTGCTCAGCAGGCAATTCTCCATTTCTCATGTATTGTAAATAAACATTGGACGCAGGAAAGATGAAATCATCTATCAACTCCTGAAAGAGACAAAAGAAAATATATTACTTGTTAACATAAAAAGGTTTGCTATTTTAGAACAGACTGGAAATTATTGCATGAATAAATGTCTGAAAATTGAATGAATCCTTAAAAATCCCAGGAATTAGAACTAGGACTGCTCTGAGCTTTTAAATTTCAGATACAGTAATTCTATTACATCCTCCCCCCAAAAAAATTTGAGTATAAATCTGTAATTTTCTTAATTAGTAAAAATTAAAAATCATGCCAAACGAGTATTATCTGCAAAGCCCTTTATCAATTAATGCTGAACACACATTGCTAAGATACAAAGGAAACACTACTGGTAGTAAAAGAGACACTCAAATATCAAGTATTTGTTTAAACCTACCATAAGCACTAATAACACTAAGGAAGAACATGCGTATGCGTGTGTGTGGAGGCGGGGATAGGAGTGGCACAGAAAGAGGAGAAGAATATGGGATAAGAAAAGAAAGTAGTCCTATACAGGACTATCACGTATTTAGCTTGCTATTCTTGTGCAATGTCTTGGTGTAACAGTTTGCTAGCTCATAGCAAGTTCAAACATACTGGTTCTGAAGAACCAGAACAATAAACACTCTTACAAAAGAAGGGTTTTATTTATTTATTTATTTTTTTAAAAAAAAACTTTATACTTCAATTAGAAGCCCTTGTCAAACAGTTAGGTTGGTACATTCTGTGGTTTCAGATCACAAAATATGAAGCAAAGGCCAAAAAACATCACAAGTCAGAAAATTTGCACTTACTTTAATAAGATTAGCACCTCCTTTTTCACAACCAATATGGTATTTCTTTTCAGGTGTCTGGAATGCTAACAACTCTTTTGTTACTCCAAGGTGACCCTCTAAGATAGTTTCTTCAACACCTGTTTCCCCTGTTCTTTTTACTTCATCCTATCATTTAAAAGAAATTTAGGATACTCTAAATGACATACATTAAGAAAGCTTACAACTACACTTTAAAACAACAACAACAAAAAGCTTATCAGAAATAAACTGATTTTAAAACTTACCCTAATCCTTTTAAGCCAGTCAATTTCATTATTGAGAAGAACTTCAGCATTGGGTACATTAATATTACTGTTGTAAGCATAGTTAAGAAGATGTCTTAAGAGAGTGAAGTAGTCTCCAGAATGCTTAGCTCTCTCTCTTGCAGTACTCTATGTAAACAAAAAAATACAAATAATTTGTAATTCATACATATTTCTGTTTATAGTGCAATGTAAACATATTTCCTAAACTGGCAGGGAATAGTAAAGGAGAGAAAGGGTGTGTGGGGGGAAGCAGCAAGATTTTTTTTCAGTCTTTTGGAGGTTGAACAATTGTATTTAACTGTTATTTTTTTTAAAAAAATTAAACACCAGGGCTTTCTATACCTGAAATGGGAAAGAACAGTACGTATGCAGAATTCAAAAGCCCTTGCAGGTCTAGTAAAATAAGGCAATAACTGCACTTCTCAAAAGTACAGATATCTCCATCTAATCTACTAATGATATATATTTTTACTTTAAGGTTAGCGTTCACTGAAAATCAAATGCATATATTGAAGTTTATCACATTCTTATCAGAACATGCATAAAAGTACCCCCTCACATTCAAACTGACACTGACTGTGCTGCCATGATATGTTAAAAGGAATTCATACTTTAGTAATTGTTAATAACAATTTGCCTGTTCTTGTAAATATTGTGTCTTACTACTTTTTACAGAACTTTACACTGTACTGAAAGCCTTTCCCTCTAGACACTTACCCCTAGAACAGTAAACAGCAGGGTTATGAAGAAAAGGAGAGGTCTCTGTCCCATACAACACCTGGTAGCCATTAAAAAGAATTGCTCCTGCGCCATCTGACGAACAGTTCTGAAAACCATTTAATAAAGAACATTACATGCAATCTCCCCATCTAAAAGGATACTAAAAAACCTTGAAAAATGTGCTTATCTGTTATTATTATGCAGTTTTAGAAAAATGGCAGTAAATAATATGTAAGAAATGGAGATAGTTTAATTCTTCGCTGCTTATCATTTGTTTCTCTTCATAGAGCCACTTGCATGGAAATTTTAGAAATGTGAATTATTATTACGTAATATGTTCCACAAACAAACAGGAACTCATTAGCACCTAGCCACAACCCTGCACAACTGTCGGGCAATATTTTACAGCTCAACATGTAATTTGAAACTCTAAATAAATGTTTATTTTTTTTAAATCACTTACAAATTATATCTAAAAAAACAAAACAGTCCCAATAAAAATACTTTTCCATATCACTAAGGCAATTTGCTGAGCATCTCTGAAGTGACCAAAATCTATCATTAGGAAGAATCAGAGAAGAAAAGTCCCCTGAATATTCAAGTGCCTAGAATTAAAGTTGAGGGAAATTTTTCATTTTAGAACTTAATCTGTCCAGTTCTTTTGCACTGGAAATGGAAATCTTAAGGGAAAAAGGTATAAGGCAAAATCTATTCTTAAAAGTCGTATCTTAATTGTCTTAATATTGTATCTTGTGAAAACTGCTTGAAACAATTCTGCTTGGAGGGGAAAAATTAATGTTTCTACATACAAGAAACTAAATTTTAGATTCTATTTGGTATGGTTGTCACTATTCTGTCTACAGGGTCACTATGGAAGGTACACGTAAGAATCTCATTTCCTTGAGAGTACCTCCAAGTATGGCTAATTGTACTTCTAAGACACGTAAGAACAACTTTATTGGATAAAAGCAAAGATGCACCTAGCCTCGCATCCTGTCCCTAATATACATCTAGAAAAGAGCACAGAAGAGGGAAGCATGTAGCCTTATTTCTCCCAAGCTTTCTCTCAGCTTCTAACAATTTGCACTTCAACAAGACTACCAAAAGCCTCATTTAATAGTGCTTATTGGACAAATTCATGAAAGAATTCCCCAAACTATTTCCAAACTGAAGGTGTACCTGGCTTAAATATTATGCCCAGTAAGAACTCACACTATGAAAGGAAGTGAGGGGGAAAAAAAAAAAAAAAAAAAAAAAAAAAAAAAAAAAAAAACAAAAAAAAAAAACCCCACAAACTATTCTCTATTTGTTCTCCCTTTGCTACTTCTGATTTTAAAAGTCTCTCTGGTATTCTCCTCCTACCATTTATCTCTCTTCCAATACAAAGTGCTCCAAGCTATTCAGCTGTTCCTCAGATGGAAGTCATTTCAGAGCTTTGATCTCCCTTGTCGCCCTTTTCTGATCTTTGCAAGTTGTACATTGCTTTGAGTTGTAGAAGACTTTGGGATGAAGGGAGCCTGTTTTGTTCTTAATAATATGTAACATTCTATGGAATATAACTGCTGAGCTGATGTTTTCATAAAGCTTCTTACAGGAATTTCTTTTAAGGCACAAGCCTTTAGCTGCTTGAACACATTGCATGGATACTCTTCAGGTTCAGGCACTTAAAGACAGAATGAAATAAAAGAAAGATGGTATTTCCCTAAAGTGAGAAATACAACGGAAGAAACACATACTTCATACAATTATGTCTCTAAAGTGTATGTATTACTTGAACAAAAGCATTGTATTTTTGTGAGGCTGTAAGAATTTGCTACTTCACAGGAGTATTCCAGTTCTCTTAAGGAACAATGGGAGGGATTCAGATGCCTCAACACAGGGATCTAGTGCCATTTTAGACACCAGGACAGCTGCAAAAAGCTGGCAGATAGGACAAGATGCATGACAAACTCATGCTCATCTGCAATGGCAGCTAGTGGCCAAATACCTCCGTTAAGGTATCCCGAATCTCATCCCACTGACAGCTCCAAGATGCCTATTTCTGATTAGTTAACATAATAGAAATCAGGCTGTTCAATGGGTTTAAGTGCCACAGGTTTAACTGCCACCGCTTTTCATCGGCAGTAATAAATTCTTTCTTCACTTGGTTTTTCGGACATGTATCTTTGACATCGCCAGTCAACACTTTGGGGCTATCAGTGGAGCACTTCCGGGTTCCAGGACTATTTAGGACTACATTCAGTTGTCTGCTGTTTACTAAGACAGTCTTACATTCTGTATTCTTGACTTAAAACATTTACCTTTATGAGACCAAATGACTTTATACATTAACTTATACATGAGCTTATACATGAGCTGCTCTAGTATTTAGTTGTAACATTTGGTGTTCTGTTTCTCAGTTTGTGTGTATAGCAGACATGCTATGATGAAACCTGCAAAAGTCCTGTATAATTTTAACTTCTGAAAGGAAAAACAAACAAACAATCTTTTCCCAAAAGATATTTGCAAGATCTGAACTTGATCATCTCTCCCCTGTTTTGTATGCTGCACCAATAACATTTGCTCTCATGATTTTGCTCAGATTGTTCTCCGATTGCGGTAGAAGATAAGGAAACAGCAGTTAAAATTGGAAGGGTAACTGGACTGGGTCTGATGCTTCCTAAGCCTTCTCTGCACTGCAGAAACTCATTTGTTTCCATATTAACTCATAAAAGTAACATTTCTTTAGCTTGGATCAACTGCACAACCTTCATTTTCAGAAATGTTTTCTGCCTTCTACTGATGAAATTATTCTAACCAATCGATCATTTAATAATGGACAATACTGCTGCATTCCTAGTGAGACTACCATGTATATCGCTAGTTTTATAAATATATGAGGGGAAAAAAAGGGCTCAGTTGTTAGCTTTTTGTACGGACAAATATGATCCACTTTTCCATAGAATAAATTCTGCTCACTTCCCATTCTGGGGAAGAAAGCAAGCAAAGATATGGGGCTTAGCAGCAGTCTACTTGAAAGAGTAGCCCCAACTTGGAGGTAAACTTATTTTTCTCCAGTATTATAGGAAGGAAAATTTAACAGTCAGCTATTCACCAGGCACAACAGTACGAAATAACTGGGAGTCAAATTTTAGTCAACAAAATTCAAACCAGCAAGAAGATTCACCATTAGGAGAGACTGGCAAAGTCATGACTGTTTTTCCCGCATCTGTAGATAAAGATTCTAGGCCTTGCTAAAGAGACTTTCAAGTTCAGTCACAAAGTCTAGTAGATGCAACAGACTGAATACAGTGTGAGATGAATCATCAGAGATAAACTGTTCACGATTTATAGATGTTAAAGTTTCTAGTTTGAACCAATAGTTCACTCCCTTACAGAAATATGACCAAAACAGGAAAATCATCACAAAAAGCTTCTGCAGTTTTCAAAGACTGAAAGAGTAAGAATGCTTGTTTTTGATGTAGGTTTGTCATTGACACTATTTTATGTTTGTAAAACCGAAACACTGCTTTTTTTTGCTAGTAACATTTTGATACTTTACTTCATGTTGCAAATGTAAAACTTTAAATATTAGGAGTAAGTTAATTTCGTGATTAGCACAGTGAAATACACCTCATTCTGTATACAGGGGGGTTTTAATCATTAACACAGCTGACAATTATTTTGTGAGCTCTTGCAGCAAAAGGAGGTCTTATTTTAGTAGCGAAATATCACAAAAAAGATTCATAGTAAAAGAATATCTCAGTATTTGCCTCTCAGTTACTCTCGAGGTCAAAATTCCGACCAATTAAATCAAACTAGTGAAAGTAACAGCAAATAAGAAGCCTTTAAACCAGACACCTGATAAGTACTAGCAGAGGAGAGGAAAAAAAAAATTACCAACCTTCCATATAAAGTGGTAAAGTGACAAGAACCTCAACTTGTGATATCCTAGTCACAGCTTAAAGAATGGCTTTTAAGATCATTTCATGAGAGACTGGTATCATATTAGAAGCAGCTTCAAAAGCTTCAGTGGTGTCATATTGACAATAAATGAACAAGGAGATTACACAGATTTGACCACTGTATCATCATTAAATTCTCCAGTAATGTTTGCTCAAAGTATTTCTTTATCACCTGCAAACTAAGCCTAAAAGTTGTTCACTGAAATCCATGCAAAAGAAAAACTGCCTACAAAATCCTGATGCCAAACAAAAACTAAGATATAAACAAATGCTAGTTTTGAGAAATTATAAATTTTGAGAACTTGAAAAACGTTACTGTTTAAATTTAAAATACTCCTGGAACAACAGTGGACATTTCTGATAAAACTATCATTAAATCTTTAGTAATAGTTTTACACATTTGTACTCTGGTAACTTCAAATTTAATAACAATATGCAAAAATCTTCTGCTTGGATGACTGGATATTTCACGTTACAATTTCAAATGGCCTAAAAGCCACAAGATATGCATCATACAGGCACTGTAAAAAAGCCGAACTCCAGGGATAGCTTCAGCTGGAGATAATAAGAGGTCCCTGAACTACACTGCAGCATAATGAGACCATACTCTTGGCAGCTCCTGTTAGCTTGTCCTCTCCCCTTCCAACACACCTAGAGGTTCCACAAGACACTCCTCCTGCCAACCATGACAGTCCCAGTGTGACAGCTCTAGGTAAAACATGAGTCAAATGAAGATCAAGAACCACAAGCTGACATACTTGACCAGAGTATTAGCAGAGAATCACTCTGATGTAAGAAAACCAGAGGACTACATCTTAACTTCCCATCTCCTCATACTGCCAGCACTGTATCTTGCCTTTACTTATCAGAAGGAGAAAATATAGTTATGGTAAAGTTCTACTATACTTCAGTCACTTAAATATTCTAATAGATCAAGTACTTGCATAATTTCTGGAAAATATAGAGCACCTCATGTTTTATTCTATATAAATTACTCTGAAGACAAATAGCACATTATCAGGTGTCCATGCAGTTTGATAACGTGCTTCTTGTAAGTATATAGAAGGTAGGAGTGAAAAAGCTACCACCTTAGGATAGGTATCCAAGTTGCACAATTATATTGCTAAGTAATAAATTAAGACAATTGCAAGTGACAATTTATCATAAAAATCTGTAATACACAAAATATCAGAATTGCCCAAAGCCTATCAGTAGTTTAGCACACGTTCATCGCGTCAATTTTGAACAGACTCAGTTCAAAAGAAAAATATTAAAATAAGAAATCACTGTACTATATTTAGGCTTAATATTCATTCTGAACTGTAAAACAATACATGTGACATAAAAACAAAAACTTACTTGCTGTGACAGTGCAATAACAAATCAATGATAAATGTCTGCCATGCCTTTTCTTTACTGAGTGCATCCAGTGCTGTTGGAATCAAAGCAAAACACAGGGTCATCACCTCCAGTGCTTCACAGCAGACTTGTTCATCTTCCATATCTGGTTCGTTTCCTGCATTTGTCTGTGAAAATAAGATAGCATAAAGTGGGTATGTAGAAAACACTAGAGAACCCAATCAGCTTCCAGGTTAATTCTAAATACAAACACAAACCAAGAATTTGTATATTCAGTGATTAATGCCACATATTTTTATGTACTATACTCAAATTTCTAGTACTCTGTCTCTCAAAGCTCAGAGTACCAACTTAAGATGCCCTAAGTTAAATGGGAAGATTGTAGGAAAAAGTTACATGATTCAGTATTGTTGCTAAATATATTTATATATATATATATATATATATATATACACACACACACACATATACACACACATATATATACATGTGCGTGTGTGTGTGTATGTGTGTGTGCGTGTGTGTGTGTATAAAACCAGGATGTTTTCCTGTTCTGCTCAGAATCTAGTTTCAAGCTACAAAAATAGCTACCTTTTCAGCAGAGCAAGGCTATAGTGCTGTACAAGTCCTCAAGAAATTTAGTTTTACAAATTTTGATATTCTGACCAACTTGACCATCGTCATCTTAACATTGCTAGAATTTGCTCAGCACTATTTTTCAAAAGTGTGAAATAGCTGAATTTCAAGTGGAGTTGCTCCAACGACTTTTGAAATATGAAAAGAGAACATTTCTAATTAGAGCATTAATTATTCTTTCCATTAAACACTTGAATCAAATGAGTTGATTTTGGTACATTTTCCCCAAACAATTGCTTTGAGAATAAAAGCAAGCTCTCTCCTCCATCTAAGCTATAATTAATTAGCTTAAAATAGTTTTGGAGAAACTGAATACAAGAAAGTTTCAACCTTAATTCAGCAGTAATCATGGCTGTAGGTTAACAATATTAACCAGAAATATAAATTAGGTATCTGTTTTATATATGTAAAGATAATAGGAAGTAGGCAAAAAGAAAGGTTTATAATGTAGAGGGGAACTAACTGTAAAGAGAAGCAGCAGAGTGTCTCAGGCTGGCAACAGACACTATTTTGTCTTTGCACAACTAAAATGGGAGAAGGTCACTAACTATAGTGGGAGGATCTAGCATTTCTACATGTCTAAAGATATGAAAGTAAAAGCAGAATGCTTTCAGCACTTCAAGAATGCACCTGCTCGGAACTGAAATCCTGTTTAGAAAAATAATTATTTCTGAATAGGTGCAGGGATCTAGTAAAAAGCGAAAGAAAACCTTATACTAATCCAGTAACTTCCCTACACTTAGTCAACACAAGCTGTCAAGTCTGTATAAGCAGCATATTTAACAGTGCTCCTGATAGGTAACGTTCTGCTGCCAGTTAATAATGAAATAGCAGCCTGATGTTACAGAAAATCACATGTATTCATCTCCGCCCACTAAGAGGATTGCCATGTCAGATACTTTTAGGCAAAAAAGGTCCCATACAAATTGTACTCTCAAAATAATTTATCTTGAATTTAAAAGTTTAATTGAATTCACCAGTTGAGCACTTAAAGAGGATTCTGAACTTTAGAACTTACTTTCAGTAGTCACACTGACATGACAATTCTGAAGTGTCACAGAAAAACCCATTTACCGTGGTCGCCCTTCATATTTGTTTTTAAGAATCTTGACATGTCACTCCTAATTCCACAAAAACCAGCCTTTTAACTACTATTTAGCAGTAAATCTTTTTCCCTCAGAATTAGCAAAACGTTCTTACTATTTAAGGGTTAAAAATATTAAGGTTTAGTGGTTAATCCAGGAAAGAGGAAGTGTTTTTCTTAAATTATTTTTCCTTTTTCGGTATAATTCCTGAGAGAGAAAAATGGGCTGATTAACTAACTCTGTATAGTGTGATTATAATGTAAGCATAAGCCATTTTTTCCCCAGTCTCCAGAATATTGAATTTTCATAAAATTACCAAAGGAGTTATTTGCTGTGTTCTGTAACTGAGTACAATGTCACTTAAATTAAGAACATATCTTTTCTTGCATCATATTCCTTCAACTTCTGTGATACCTTTCTCTCTTCAAAAGTTAAATTTTTTAATTATCTAGATGTAATTTCCCCTTCTCATTACTTCTGCAACTTCTTCCATATTTTACAGTTTCCAAATTTTTCTCTTCAACTTCTACTTCCCTTTAGCTTAATATAAACCAAACGCAGTTGATGACGATTACTACAAGTGTCCATATCAATGTCAACAGTAAAAAAAAAGACAAAAATCCCCACCAACCTTTGAGGAATGACCAATAACAACGTTCATACAAAACACTGATACACTTTTCCCCAAGTAGAGGACAGGGCCTATGCACAGCTTAAATACCTTTTTAAAAAACTTGTTTGAAAATATTTTTACAGAATTTTACTGTACATTTTTACCCAGAAAGATATAAAAAACAAAATAAAGATACTGAAATAGGAGTGAAAAAACCTCCTTAGTTCTAAGAGCACAGACACAATAAGTTAGGCATGTCTAACGGCAGAATAATGTTTTAAATGTTACGTATCAACAACATTAACCACTGTAGCAAAAACAGTGTCTCAGTCAGTGCAGTACACAGGAGAAACAATCATAGTTTAATAGAGTATTTTCAAGCTACAGGAAGAGACAATACCCTTCTGCATTACCCTTAAAAAACGTGATCATTGAGCTGTGCAGGAAGTAATCTTTGCCAGGTTTAAACCTGCAGCACAAGGTATACTCCCTGCCGTACCAGAAACTACGTTACTCAGCATACTGGGAGATGGGAATCGTGCACAGAATTTTATTTCATTCTGGTCTTCTCCCTTTAACTCAGAGGTTCATTACGTGCATTTTTCTCTACCATGCTATTGTTCCTTATATATACATTAGATCTATAGACGTAAGAGCGCACATCTTCCTGTTTCTGAACTGTCACATTAACTAAACCAAAAAATAAATGCAAATTATATCACTCAAAAAAAAATTACATTTCATGAAAAAGTCATTTTAGCAGCAATGAGAGCAGGATACTTAAGACAAGCAGATGCCACTATACCACTATGCTGGCTAATGAAAAGATGCTGCTTTTTTCTAAAGTAAAAATTTTCTGATTTATCATTTGAACACAACAGCTTATATACCAAGAATAAAACATCTCAGAATCCTTTCCCTTTTACTCTCAGAAAAGTGCTCATGAGTACTACTCTTGTTTGTATTACAAAATCAGGCTGAATGCTTAGAGAACATGAAGCTTTTTGGTTTTAAACAGTCAAAAACACTAGGTTAACAGTAAGCAACTCATTCATTATGCATACTCATTAAGCACAAGGTTTGCAGTAACTCACTGAAATACACCTCCAAACTATTTGTGTAAACTGCATGTTAAAAAACCGTGACGATTCAAGTATTTGTTGGTTTACATATATATGTAATAAAGGAAAAGCCATACAGTATTAGCAATTATCTAGTTCTATCAGTTCTTCAGTATTTCAGATATATAAATGCTCCTGTTTTTCATTCCAGACCTCACATACACTTAGATTAATCTGTAGAATAGACCTTCTCAGTTTAAAGACTACAAAAATTAGCACTGCAAGAAGTGCTTATTCCATATCTAGATATGGCACTTAAGCAGACTAGAAACATGTTACAACAAGTTAACAGAATGGTTACATTTTTGAACTAACACTGGATCCAAGTTGCAATTAAATAGTGACTGAGAAGAGGTAATTGAAACTGTTCAGGAATTCTTACCTTTTCATAGATTTTACTGATTTCTTCATTCGAGCTGAACACCAGCTGAACTGACCCACATCCTGATGCCCAGACGATTTTTTGTACTGCTCTGATAACACAGATATCAGGGATGTACTTCGAAGCCTGGGAACAAAGAAATAAATCAGAAGAACATTAAAACACAGTGGCAAATAATGTTATCATAGAATCTAAACTATTAAAATAATGAACTAAAATACTAAAGTTTACCCAAGTACTTGATAAATTATAAAGAGATTGATTTTAAAACAAATGAGATCATGCACAGACCACGTGTCTTATGAATGCAGAATCACTCTTCAGTATTTTAGGTATCACCCAAGTTAACATCCACTGGTTTCTATAACGTACTGTGTGTGTTTGTTAAAGACAAACTCCTACAAAACAGCTGCCTGGAAAACTAAACAAAATAGCGTACGATGCATCGCAGCAACTTAAAATATTTTAGGATTTCTGGTTCGCTTAAGTATTTCTACCCTTTATTTCTAATACCATATGTACATAGGTAACAAGTCCTTAAAATTATTCTTTAAGGCAGAAAATTAAACCATTTAAGTTAGGGAAAAGGCTTTCAGTTCAAAGATGATCATATTCTCTTTCTACTTCAGCCATATTTGACAGATTATAAAATCACCCAAGTTTACTTGGTGATTACACCCAAGTGACAACTGCATACAATTTTTAAGCATGTAAGATAGGGGATGGTAAGTGTATTCACAATAGCTTAAACAGGCCAATATCAAAAAAGAGTCTGTTTCTTAATTTAGGCTCAAAGAATTCACACTTAAATCAGATAAATTAAGAAGCCATAATGTTCAGAAGTATTATATTCCAGAACTATCTTGTGCTCATTTTTAAAGTATTTTAAATTCAATTCTGCTTTTGTTATACAAAAATATATTATAGTAGCCAGATCCATTTATACAGCTAAGTATAGTATTTCTTCAAACATTAAAATAAGTAAGATTCTCTTCTAATGAAGAACATCAACAATGAATGATTCTCTTCTAATGAAAAACAACTGTCAGATATTTGTACAGAATTTATCAAGTCTAGAATTTGACTACTTCCCACTTAATATGCAGCTCAGTATGAAACCTAGTTAAAATCTAGCAAAAGTAAGCATCAGTAAGTAAAGTAAGTTATAATGTAGCAAAATAGCTGTATTTTTCTTCTCCATGTAATATAAATATAGCAAACACAGAGTCAATGTAACACTCCCTAGTAACCAGTAATTTCTAAAATTAAATTCAAGTGACAAGATGGTGGGGGACACATTACCTTTAGGTATCAAATATTACGTATTTATTTGACACTGTGTTTAGAAATGCATTTTTCCTCTTCAGAAGAATTAAAATCTCAGATTAGAAGATAATACAGAATGTATCAAACTGCTTTTCAAGAAGCAGCAATTCAAAGAATATGTTTTAAAATTAATTACACAATGAATACATCTATTAAAGTTGACCCATAAAATTGTTGTTAGTTTTTAAGTGATACAAGGCTTCAATTGTGTAGTGTAGCTCATGTGAATTTACAACATCACAGAACATTTATACACTATCATTATTTAAAGTTTGCATCAAATTTTCCACAAGGTATCTGGAGTCTATATTCAAGGTAGCATTGTCAAGAAATTAAACGATCTTTAAAAGCAGAAGAAATGCCTATAAACCTGTCCTAGGTAAATGGTTCTGTTTTTTCCAGTTCCATTTTTCTAATGCTCAGACTGAATCAGCAATGAGACTTTAAGACCCTTAACTAACTAATCCACTAGCCTCGTCAGGAGGCCTGAACAACATGCATCCTTGCTACTGGCATAAATGGCATAAACATTAACAATGGCTAGAAGAAAAAAAAACAACAGAAAAAAAAAAAAAAAAAAAAGTATTTCACCTTTGTCACAAGCATAGCAACCTTACACTAGCAGCATCACAAGGAAAACCTGTCACCCCAAAGAAAATCAGTGTTTTAATTTATTTCATCTTCTCTTAATTTTGAAGTCTTCCAGTATCAAAAGTTTTATAGAAAGGTGAAAGACCTCTCTCTATCCTGTAGTCTTCTTTGTCTGGCCTACAGAAAGCATGTCAGACTTTTTCTGAAAAAAGAAGTGAGGTGACAGGAGAAGTCTTTGACCACTAAAACATACATTGGGGAAAAAACAACCAACCAACCAAAAAAAACTGCGCAACTTTCAATAGCAAATTCAGATTTTGTTTGCTTTGATGTGCCTTGCTAAAATATTTTTTCCAAAAGCCCTCCAGAGACACAAAGGCATAATCAAAAAGCCTTGTTCATACTTCGATCTCAGAAGCCATTTCTTCTGTAGAAAAAAGTTAACTGAATCAGAGTTCAAGGGGTCAATTTTTCATATACAAAAACCTACAGATGCAACATCATTACTAATGGAAGATGGATGGCTCCATCTTGCAGCTTAATACATTGCAATTTCTCCAGATCCTCCCCTTCAAAAAAGAGGTTGTACTTTTTGACATTAAGATGGTAATACAAGACTACTTTATTTATCTCAGAAATGTTCTGGAGAAGACTTGCAAATATTGTTTTTTATACAGCGTCCAATTACAATTTTATTCATTGCCTCCACATTGGAAAGAAAGGGATGGATTTCTATTCACCTTGAAAGAAGTTGCAGTAGCTCTGACTTTAGCTTCAGTTGAATTCAGCAGAATTCTGTAATTTATTCACTAACACGACTCATAATTCCAAATCAAAACAGTTGCTCATACTGTACAGATAAAGAGTAGTGTGTTTGCAAAGCACATTGCCTAACCTTCCCCAAATCCACAATCCAATTTTCCACTTGTGTCATTAAACTATTTTCAATAGATAAGGATATACTGGTAACGATTTGGGAGTTTTGTTTAATCTTCATAACATTTTAAATCATCCTCAATATTCAAAACTCCCTCCTTTTTTTCCATTTCAAGAGGAGAATATTATTCAGAAACCAAGACACAAGAGTAAGAACAACAAAAAGAGAAGAAAACATCATGAAAATATTTTCTAAACAAAAGTGTTAACTTGATTTATTTAAATCTATGACCGAGTATCTGAAATACTGATCTAAAAGTAATAATATCCACAATCCATTAAAGAGCTTGTGCAGAAACTTGTCTAATCCACCTATGTCGCTATGATACTGGACACTGAATTTCACAATTCTGTATAGAAACAACCCATTAAATACTTCAAATAGGCAGCTGACTAATTCAGAGTATGAATGGTATCTTAAGTGTTTTATGCCATATTTGGAGGAAAATCTGTTTCTTACATAGCAATAAGTTTAAAGAAATAAATGATACTATCAAAAAGTTATACAGAAGGGAATTCACCAACCTCATCAGATATTTGCTGTGCAAGACGTATTGCTACATTTCTTAGCATGCATTCTGAAGTTGGATTGGGAATGTTCTGTAGGGCGTTTTGTAGCACCACTGCCTGGTCATGTGTAGCCTGATTTATCTGGAAGAAAGTATTTTTTTTTTTTTAGTAATTATTTTACACAGGAGAAAAAATATATATATGAAAATAAAGTTACTTGGGAACGGTTTGGTGGGGATAGATACGATCTTGGAAGGAGAACTACATTTAAAAATTACATTCATCAAGAAGAAAACCTCTTACTCTAAAATACCATCACATGTACATTACAGTGCAAGGTCACAGAGTATGAGTAGATGAGAAGAGACACATCTGCCTGAAACTACTTATGGTTGCACATTTGTTTAGCTACTTCAAGTTAACAGTTGCTTTCAAGTTGGCTGTTTCAAGTTAATAGAGCTTTTTGAATTACAGCTCCTCCTTACCTTTCTGCTCATGTATGAAAGAAAGGGTTTTTTAAGATAACGTATGTGTCCCTCTGAATAGCTACTAGTGGCCAGAAAGAACATGGTTGCAGAGTTCACTATATTTAACTACATATCAAGCATTTGAGCTTGAACAGAAAGTTTTTTAATAGCGCTCTAAATTACACCTCCTGTACTCACCATCCTTTCAAAAAAACCTGAATTCAGGACAAGTTTCTCTTCTCTCGCTTGGTTTGAGTTTGGAATTCCTTCTCCTGAGGCTTACATTGCTCTGTAAGCCTTGACAGCTACACTAAAATGAAGGTCTCCTTCTCTTGAAGGACAAGAAGGGACAGAGTACACCCTTGACAAGTTTGCTGACAATACAAAACTGGGAGGAGTGGCTGATGCATGACAGGGCTGTGCTGCCATTCAGAGAGACCTGGACAGGCTGGAGAGCTGGGCAGAGAGGAACCTCATGAAATTCAACAAAGGCAAGCGCAGGGTCCTTCACCTAGGGAGTAATAACCTCATGAAGTAGTACAAGCTGTGGGTTAACCTGCTAGACAGCAGCTCTAGAGGGAAAGACCTGGGAGTGTTGGTAGACAAGTTGACTATTAGCCAGCAATGTGGCCTTGCGGGCAGGAAGGCTGACAGTATCTTGGGTGCATTAGGAAGACTGTTGCCAGCAGGTCAAAGGAGGTGATCCTGCCCCCCTACTCAGCCCTAATGAGGCTACATCTGGAGTTGTGTGTCCACTTCTGGGCTCCCCAGGACAAGAGAGACATGGAGCTAGTGCCGAGTCCAGCACAGGGCTACAAAGATGATCAGACGGCTGGAGCATCTCTCTTACGAGGAAAGGTTGAAAGAGCTGAGCCTGTTTAGCTTGCAGAAGAGAAGACTGAGAGGGGATCTTATCAGAGTAGGCAAATACCTTAAGAGAGGGTGTCAAGAGGATGGGGCCAGACTTTTTTCAGTGGTGCCCAGTGACAGAACAAGAGGCAACAGGGACAAACTGAAACACAGGAAGTTTCATCAGAACATAAAGGAAACCCTTCTTCACTGTGAGGATGGTTGAACATTGCCACAGCTTGCTCAGAGAGGTATTCGAAATCCAATTAGACACGGACCTGGGCAACCTGCTTTAGCTGACCCTCCTTGAGCAGAGGGGCTGGACGACATGATCTCCAGAGATCCCTTCCAACCTTAACCATTTTGTGATTCTCAAGCTTGCCTGAAAAGACTGTGGGCACTGTAATTAGAAATTAGAATTTGTTTTACAAAAGTTTCTCCATTATCTAGTATAATTCTATTAAAAACAACAAAACAAAAAAAAACAAACAAACAAAACAAAAACTCCTCCATTCCTTTCTCAAATGCTCCTCAGAAGACACATCATGAAGTCATTCTATAACACCTAGCACTGGTCATAATTCTTTGCTTTGTCACAGCTTCTAAAAGGCTCTTGATTTAAGGCAGTAAAATTACAGAATTTCCACTGAAGTTTGTTATAGTGCTTATGTGGTTCATTAGCTAACAGAAGTTAGCTGCAAAAGGATCAAACACAAAATGGAGTTCATCAAGATATATGTAAGAGAAGTACATTCATTAATCTTATCAATTTAAGTTTCTATAAAAGCAAAGAAAATATTGGAATTTTTTTTAAAGGTCATACAGATAGGTAACAGACTGATAACTGGAAGACTGCAGAGACAGTCTTGCTTACCTCATTCTTCTAAGAACTTGCCAAGACAGAAAGTTATGCTATACTACCTATGCTTTAGATGTAATAGACAGAAAACATCTACAAATCCCACATCCAACCTAAAAAGGAATGTCACTTGTGCTACAGCAGGAAAAAAAGTATTAAGACCAAAGTCCTTCAAAGAGAAAGAAGGCACCCAGAATTAACTATGTTTTCTCTGATAGAGCAGACGTTTGCAGCACTATGTAACGAATGTCAGTAACTGTGGACAAAAGTTAGCACCATCTAAGTGGTCAGCGCAAAGCAATATTTAAGACACTTGGCTGATGCTGACCTGTGTTCCAAATAGCCTTCTTGATAATCAGAATTAGACATCATGGCAGTAAAGTTTATTCATTTTAATAGAAAAAGTATAAGGTGGCAAATACACTTGCTTAAAGATGTTTGTTATATTCTGACAAGAGACAAGAAAAGGTTTTTACCACTTCATAAAGCATTCTGTCAAGAGTTTCGATCACCTTGAAAAAGAATGAATCTGGTATCTTCCAGCAGATAACCAGAACAGGTGCTGATTTTTCAGATTTAATGGGACTGTATTTCACTACTTCAAAGAAGGATCTTACCAAATATTCCAACAGAAAGTCCTCTACAGTGGGCCTCTCCTTCTATGTACTCCTGAGTATAATTTGACAGATCTAGCAATGGTTTGGGATGGAACTTCAAAAAAGCAAAAAGATAGTTGGAGTATCAGGAAGCAATTGCCCAAGAAGGGCAGCAGCAAATTTTAAGTTTGTGGCTCTATGTACTAGCCCTAGTATAAGAAGGCAGAAGTAAAACCTTGACTTATATCTGTCCACATGTAGAAGTATTAGCCATATTAAGCATGCACAAAATCTACTACTTTGGCTGTGTAATACAGGCACTCTTTCCCTTTCGAACTCAAATCTAAGCATAGTACATCTCTCAAGTGTAAACATTTAAATTTGCAGTCTACCTGACTATTCTCTGCAAAACTTTTCTACAAGCAATGGATTGAACTAACAGTCTGGTGCAAGAGTCTCCATGTCACCTGGAAAAAGAGGCGACATGATCCAACTGCAATTCTTTGCTTTTTATGCTCTAAGAGTACCTACAAGATATGGAAACATCCAGAGAAAGCCATACATCCTTCAAAAGACTCAAATCAGAAGAATCTGAGTTCACATTTGTTGAATAAATACACGTGAAAGCGAGAAGTTATCTGTACTGACAATCATGCACACCAGCAAAAAGCATGCATGAACAACCAAAACCTACTGTATCTAAGCTCACATCGCTAAGATTTGCGCTTGTACCAGTCTTTTTACAGTCAGAAAAGAACAGAATTTGCTTAAAAAATAGGCTGAACTCTTTTTAAAAAAAGTGTGAGACAGTTTTTTCTGAAAGTACTCTGAGTTGCTGACATGTGACTTGCACAAAGAGACTAAGTCAATGAAGAGCACCATAGCTGTAGGAGGACAGATGTTGCTGCAGACTATATAAAAAAATTATAGTACATTGCTAGCTACATCAAGAAGATTTACATTACCGGTGAGATTGGACTTGTGCCTTCCACAACTGGCTGACAAGCTTCTGCCACAGCTCGAACATGGCCATATCCAATTGCTGTTAGCAATAATTTGGCTATTTTTAGAGCATTAAGGTAGGCACCCCTTCGAGTTTCCATATCTGCATTTGGCAGGAAGTTATTTCTAGTCAGCATGCTCAATACAAGAGGCAAACCACCACTTTTTAAGAAGTTGTATTGAAAGTCACTGGCATCTTCTCCCAGGGGTGCACTGGCAGGCATTAACAAGGCATAAACTACCTGTAGAACAAAATACAGCAAGTTAGGTAATAAAAGTGTGCTAGTGTTAACATAGATGATTAAACATGAGATTATTTCTAACATGGAATATTTCCATCCTATGCTTTGGTAGCATAGTCCATACAGCCCTCCACTAAACTAGTACCAAGTATTCTGAATTGCTAATTTCAAAATAAATTTGATCTTAAGCTTCTACAATGTTACAGAGAGCATTTCCAAAAAAGTTTAGAAACAGTAAAAAGTGCAGCTGAAGATTCAATTTTATTTTTTTAAGAAAAGGCAAAGTACCACAAACCTCGGTTAGATACAGCACTTGTGAGGCAGAAGGACCAAAGAAGAGAGAGTCTAGAGATGGACTAAGGCTGCTTTCACCAAGTTTTGCATGGTCTAAACAAATAGCTCTTAGTTTCTCAACCGTAGTGTTATCTGCAATAAAAATGTAGCTTTTAAACATTTTGTAACATAGCTACTTCAGAATAAGCCAGCAGTATTTAGTTATCTGAAAAAATTAACTGTGTAAGAAAAGTTACAGAAAATAACCGATACACAACTACAGACTATGAAGTATTCTGCAGTGTTGCTTATTATCAGTACAGAGATTGTTAAAGTAATGCCATAAAATTTACTTCAAAATATATTTTCTGTTTTCACTGCACTGAACTACACTAGGACACTGAACCCCAGAACAAACAGCAAACCATGTAATTTTTAAAGACAGACGAGACGTAACTATTTAGAAAATACATTTACAACCCTAATTAGGGTAATACAGACATGAATTACAGCACTAATAAACCAGTAGAGAGCAGAAAATACTTCTCTACCTTCATTTTTATAGAACCATCAAGATAAAGTGGGATGAAATTAAGTATTTACCTGGTGGCATAAGCTTCATAAGGACACGTGCTCCATCTCTAAGAGGTGGCATATTTAGACTACTGCCCAAATCAGCAACTTGCCAAAGAAAAGAGATATATCTAGGATGCAGTGACATGATCTTAAACAAACAAAAAGAGCACAAGAAACAACAGTTAAAGATGAAAAACAGAGGAAAAAATACTTTAAAAACCCCTGTTCATTCCAATCAGAGCATATGCTTACCACTCCAGGCAAACAGCTTTCAACTTCTGGGTTTGGACCATCACTGTAGTGATTGCCATGGTTGCCCGGAGAACCAGTTGAAGAGTCAGAAGAACTATCGGGACTTGAGGGCATATTAGAATTTATCTGTGTAAGCTTAGCTGTAATTAGCTGAAAAATGCATTCACAGTTAGTCAATACCATGCAAAAATGAGGATTCCTTACTAAATAAGCAACTGATACAGTGCTATCCTAATATTACAAGTGGGAGGAACTGAACTATTTCACAAGAATAAGTGATTTCATGCATGGGTTTTTTTACAGCATTTACAAAAAGCAGCAATATCTGAACCAACATAATTAACTGACTTGCCACACTTACCGTTTTGTCTTTGAGATTTAGTTGCCCAATTAATTTTCTATCATCTGCAGGATCCACCAGCTCGCCTCCAATAAACAGTTCTACTTTCGTGTGCGCACTGTTGGCTTTAATACGATTAAGAATACAACGTCGTACTTGCCCAATTGTGTCATTTGTATGAGACCAAATATCTAGATCTTCCACCTGGCGGCCTTGGTTTGGAAAACGAACTACCAGTGTGATGTGTTTACCACGGAAAGCTCTGAAATTAAACAATTCAGATAAAGTTCTTTTTGCCCTCATGAAATACTTTAAATGAAACTAATTATTTTTCCTGTTATGTTTACAATTGAAAATATTTGAACTTCAAATCTTTATGTATGGTGGTATACTCCAGCATGCGATTATTTTATGAAGGCTCCAGGAACTGCAAACTTAACATATATAGAAGCATTCAAGAAGCCACACCGTGTACCAAAACCACATTAAAATATGGTCAGCTTGACCACTAGGTTATGGACACTGATGGAATTGTAAAAAGTCACTTATAAATTTTTAGATCCTTTCTACTGCTTGCAATTTCCTGATCAAAATGCAATAAACCCATTAGACCGGCAATTATGTTTTGCTCTTTTTATGAAACTGTTTCAAACACAGAAATACCAGGAAAAAATCATCATGTCACCAAGTCTGTACACTTTCTGTCAAAAGCTAGTAAAGTTTAACACTAGAATTCCACATCTAAAAAACAAAATGTTTTTGAAGATAAAAATGGAGATCAAAAAAAGAAGAAACATTTTCATACTGCCAGTGACCCCACCTGCATAATGGCAGGGAACTTGCTAGAAAAGAAACTCAACAAGTTGATCCCAGATTATAAAAAGGAAGGCAAAAATTCCTCATAACAGCTCCCTGCTAACAAGACCTGTGAAAAAGTTATGTCTAATAAATTAAACAGCCCAAATTAGCAAGATGCACCACCAGTGAACACATCACATCATAAAGAAACAGTAGTCTTAAGTGCTCTTTTTGTCAAGCAAACTGAAAAATAAAAAAGGGGACAACAACTCCCTACCATTAAAATACATATATATTTTATATATATAAAAAATGTATGTATGTATGTATTATTCCCATAGCCATCTTAACATATTCCTTACACATTTTTGAGAATTTCTTCCTACATACAGCAACTACTAATACTGGAACATCTAAACAGTTTTCTCTTCTGTTTTTCTCTCCATGGAAGTAAAATACTTCACTTGTGAAAATCATCCACGCAATACCAGATTTAAGTGTTTTTCTTTTCTCTGATACAAAGACTGAGTTAAAGGATTTAAGACAAGTTTTTATTCAAGGACAAATGCATGAGAGGAAAGGAATATAAAAAATGAATATACGTCAACACGCCTTCTTTTTCCCTTTTTATGGGGGGATGGGAACTGTGGTTAAACTTATGCCAAAACCGGAATATTGCGTTTAAAGATAATTCTAAATTTAAGCCTGCAAAGTAAGATCAGCATCTTCGTAAAAAACTCTGGAAGAGTAAAATATACATTTGTAACATGTTTCTGTATGACAAAAAAAAAAAAAAAAAAAAAAAAAAAAAAAGGTTTGCCCATGCTAACTTAGGTGATTTAAAGAATGGTATTTTTTTAAACAGTTATCTGAAAAAAGGGAATATATCCAAAGGAATCTAGCCATGAGGTACACTGTGCTAGTTATAGAACAGAACACTAGATAAACAAGTTGATTCTCAGGTCTGCCACCTCCTTCATATATAGCTGGATGCCTCTATTTGCTTGGATTTTGAAAATCTATGTAGCTGAATGCCTTTATTTGCTTGGATTTCAAAATTTCAAAAATTTTTTGGAAAAAAATATTTTTGGACAGATTTTCACTCTGCCTAAATCCTAAATTCATTTGAATTTCTTTTTCAAAAAAGTTACTTTTTTTTTTTTTTAAACTGAAGTTTGTTAGAGTCAACTCAGATTACCACAGGTCAGACTTCAACTGCAGAGGAAATGGAATACTGAAGCTCCTATAAAGGCATGCTATGAATAGAATCCATTTATAATGTAAAATTGCCAAGATATTAGTAATATTTTAATTAACAGAAATCACAGTAGCACATTTTCACACATACCTTGACATAGGTAGAATGGTTCTCTCTTCATGGTAATCACTGTCACATTCGTTTATATACTCTCTTAAAACAGTCAACACTCTCACCATTCTTATTGCTTCTTGTCTGGCACAATTAATACTGTCTTTATCTCCATCCAACACACACAGTGTATCATAAGAGGCTTTCAGACGATCAAAACAGGACTGAATGAAGTCTTCATGAATCACTACCTAATTATGTTAAAAAAAATCGAGGAAATGAAAAGAAATACTAAAAACGACCCTTCAGCTGCAAAATAAATTGGTGCAGGTGAAAAAAATAGGTAAGTTGTTCTTTAAAGCTGTCTTACTTCACATTAAAATGCCCATCGATAGCTAGATCTAATTCAGAGTGCACCTCAAATTTTGCACAAGTTATCAGTAGCTGTACAGTGCAAACTTGCTCTTAAACAGAAAAAGTGGAAGCTTGTACTGAGAACAGCAAATTGCACCTTTTCTCATTCACCTCCTCAAACTCCATTAAAGGATCTCTAACTGGCAATCTAGTAAAGGCTAGCTTTCTTAAGACTAGAAGTAACCACAGGACATTTGCAGACGACCAGAACAAATCTTTCATCTCATAATCCAATTCCAGATACCATTTCTTCCTGCAGGAAGTCAGAAATAGACTTTGGGCTAGATACCATATAGTGACAGTTGCAACAAACCTCATTTTTCTTTGATTTCTAATATTGCTTTGTTCCTGACCTAGACTGACATACAGCATCTCAGAAAAGTCTGTAATGAGCTCGGGTGTAAGAAAATACTTCTACTGCAAAATATATTAACTGTTGTAGCCGTGGCAGTAATCCCAGGCCAGTAGCCACTTTTCTTAGAGGAAGTTCAGGAGCTGGGAATGAGTACCCAGCACAGTGAAGCAAAATACTTGTGTGCAAATCTAACATTTCCTGAAGTGTCCAATCTAACCAATTCCAGATGGACAAATCTATGCACACTTGGTAATTCCAGATATATGGCAAGGAAAAGGTATATAGCCTATTTGCCACTACAGTAAGACATAGCCTGCATGGCTGGAAATGTACCACCTAGAGCAGCTGTGCTATATATAGTAGACCTGTAGCTCTAAAGACTCTTAAAAGTCTTTTGGGGGACATAGCTCAGGCCCCCTCTCCAAGATTTCTGAAACAGAAAATACATTTCACTATTTAAACAGCCTTTTTTGCAGTTCCCCCCTGCAGCAAGCTACTAAGAGACTTGTAAAACTGCTCCACACTAGCAAATGGGATTTCTGTAATCCCAAAAGTTTATTTCCACCGAGCTTTTCAGAAATTTATCATCTCTTTTTTCTGTCCACTGAAATGCATCTCCAGGCAAAAATTAACATAGAAAGAAGATATCTGATTTGCTAGAGCTCAGCTTGACAATTACACGAAAACTCTGTGATCCTGTGAAAGGACATGTTGTGAGCAAAAAAAGATTAGGTTAGCTCATGACAACACTCAACAGACCCAGTCAACAAACCTACTGGTACAAGTAAGTACCAGATCTTGGAATTCGACAGAAGGCTAACTTAAGTCTATGGTATGAGCTGTTCCATAAGTAGAAAGAGCAAATAAAACAGGCAAATTTAATATAAAAGATCTATCAAAATTCAGTCCCTAAATATCCCTACAAATTCTTAATTCTGCACTTGATTAGAACCCAATGTTTGGACTCAGGAGTATGCTCTCCAAAACAGGAAAAACTATTCTCTATTTTCACAGCTTTCAACTATAAAAATATCACTCAATTCAGTTTTACCATTGTTTTCCCATTTTTTCATATTGATTTCATATTTATTTTTACCTGATTAACTTGTAACCTTGGGCCAAGATTAGTATAGATCTCTTTAAGAAGATCTATTGCTCTGTTTGCAATGTCGTCATTTCCCTGAATCACAACCTAGTATTTAAAAAAAAAAAAAAAAAAAAAGTGTGTTAGGACACTTTATGACTTTCTGGAATAATGTTTGAAATAAAAATGACTACACGTAAGCATCTTCACACAGGGGAAATTCTAATTCATTAATGAGATAAAAGTGGCTACAATGCTTAGTTAATAAATAAAACTAATAGAAGTTACACTGAAAGTAACTGTATGAGCTAAAATAAAGAATAAGCTATTTGAAAGGAGTTCTGATCTAGCAAAAAAAGCCTAGGCTTTATAAATATAATGGAAGTAGCGTTTTTACATTTATCTCCACATTACATTTCCATTTGCACTAGTTTTAGAGAGTAAGATTTGCTAAAGTGCTATCACTGAAGTCTGTGGCTTCAAACAGTATTTATTTGACAGTATTTAAATTTCATTCTCTAATGATCTAAACATAACAAATTTACATTCTATGTTAATACTATTTTAGAATTTCTAGGTAATTAACATAGGAGATTATGAACTGCATGATAAAACAAGTGTTTTTTCAGATGCTTAAGTAATCTGTATTACAGAAGATTTAAAAACAGTTTTAAAGCATTTTAGATGAGGGAGGCCAGAGCAGGAAGGAGTACTGTTTCCAACCTGATAATCTGAACTTTCATTACTAGCCACCAGGTCTGAATGGATATTGAAGGCAGCCCTGTGGACTGCTCCTGCAGGATACTGGGCTGAAACCTGGGAAGTTCCATCATCCTGCCAAGAAGCGGGGCACATCCAAGTAAGTTACTTCCCAAAATTAACATATTAGCATTTTGTGGCCACTCTGTACACCACCACTGTATGAAAACTTATTTGTACAAAACTCCTGTGTATTTTGGTTTTAGCTATTAAAACTATGACCATGGTAACCCTTCAACAACCCTTCAACAGGCCACAACCAGAATTACAAGAGACTGGTGGTTTATATATGGCACACATTTTACAAAACACAGGCACCATTATCATGCCACCATGCAGCTATTGTGTGTTTTACTGCACTTCTCGAAAACCAGAAAGAATCTGAAAAAATTAAGTATCAAATCAGATCGATGCTTTTCACTACTATATTTGGAAAGAAACAAAGCTTTTACCAAAAAGCTACAATGTTTTTATTAAACAGATACATCCATGTTCAGAAAAGACAAGGATTCAGACCATTTACCATATTTATATGAATAACAAACACACTTATAAAATGTTCAAAATAAAGTTAGTTCTTTAGTTCTAACTAGGGAGAAACTGCTTCTCATCTTCTTCAAGAGCTGAGCAATTATTAAGCAGAAGCCTAGCAAGAGAAAAATAAATAAATAAATAAAAATAAGCAAAAAAATCATTAAAACTGTTTAGGCAAAGTGAGCAACTAAATCATACGTTTCAGTATCCTACAGATGACTCAACTGGAGTGATCCTTTCTTAAATAGGATAGGCAAATTTTTAATCCCATGTGCACAGATACTATGCTAATACTCACAGATACTAATAAGCCTGATGTTTTCAAGCAACTTCCCTTACTAAACTGCAGTTCAAGCTTAGTCTACAAAGTTACCAACTTACATCTTTACTGGAAAGACAGGGAAGTCAATGCCTACATGCTTAGCTTGAAAAAGTAGCTTCTTGTAATTTCAGTCTGAAATTAACAACTTGCACATTGTTAAAAATACAAAAAAGATTGAGAGACACTTAGCAGTCAATTTTTCAGAGATTTCCTCAAATTAACTTACCCTCCAAAGGTAGTCTAATCCTATTAATTCCAGATCATCCATCATATAGGCGCGTCTCTTTGCTACTAGTTTCCCTTCTCGACAGTTCACAGCTTTGAAGAAACGTTCAAAACATTTCATTCCATTTTCTGTTAATAGGGAAGGATCCAGCTGAAGCACATTATTTTCAAAGAAGTCCTTATTAATGTCAGGGTCTAAGTCTGGTTCATCCCCCATTAGTTTGGAATACCATTTAAAACAGGCTTCGCGATCACAAAGATAAACTGCATTTTCAGCTAAACACTTCCATATTTGCTTCGCCTGAGGGGCACAGAGCCACAGCTGACCATCCTTCAATAAAAATCTTGAGCAAAAAAAAAGACAATTAACAATGCTGTCTAATTGATATCTAGAGTCACAATACAGTAAAAAGTACATGAGAAATGTGAATAAGCATTTTATACACAAATATATCATGAATATGACCCTGAAAACTTTATTCACATCATCAGTCCACTCATGTGAGCAGTCCTGTGATTTCTTAGTAAAAGTTTGCAGAATCAAAGCTTTAGTTACCAAACAAGAAAGGAACAAGTTAGGCAAAAAGCATTTCTTACAAAAATACTGAACATGATTTACATTTTACAGAGAAATACAAATCTCTTAAGGTAAACTATTTCATTTAAAGGTTATACCACAACATATGAGATAAAATTATTTCTGCTGTGTTTCGTAATTATTTTTAGGATTCATTTTGCTGGATTACTTGAAATGCCTTTCTGATGATTCAGAATGGCAAAATCACACATACACACACACACACACACAAAATTATTCACTGGAATACAGGCTGAAGAACTCAAGGAACTAGAAACTTTTCTTTATGTTTGAGTTTTAGCTTAATATTAAACTACTATTAAAGAACTATTAAAATCTTAAATTATGAGGGTTAGCACTAGTGACACTTCAGGAAAAACACAGGATAATCAAGGTTCTTTAGAAATCATTTTTTCTGATTCAAAATCTTTTTTCATGTGAAAGAAATGAGGGACTAGGGCATGGTATTGCTTTTCAAGAATTACTACCCACATATTCTATGTCTGAAGTGTCACAAGATATCATTAATTCCTTTATATTAATAATTGATGAATTTAAATTTCAAGACTGTCACGCTTGTTAAAATGTAGGAGTGATAAGTCCGCTAGCCATAGGCTGTTGCATAGCTTGATAGAATAGCTTCAAGTGAATTCAGAAACACTCTTAGTAAAGCTATAAAAAATAAAACACCCTTACCAAGTTATTAAAAATACTTTAGAACTTGACAGTCCTTGTATTTTTAAATTGTCTTTTACTTTAAAAAGTAAAAAAAAAAAAAAAAAAAAAAAAAAAAAAAAGCTGTGAGACACAGCCTGAAAAGCATCAACGTAACTGCTGCAGCTCTGTGATGAGCAGAGATCCATTGCTTTCTTATTTCACTCAGTTAGCATCTGGTCAAAAGTCATACAAATCATTTTTCTTTTATTCTAACCTCTTTCTAAGGTTCACCTGCTGACAACTCAGTATGAGCATCTGTTGCAATTATGTGTCAATTTACAATCATAGATTCAGATTTGCAGTAGTAAAACAAATGAGGACATACAGACATATCCTTACTTGAAATACATATAAATGTAACATTGCTGAAGATTTAAAGTATGTAATTGTATCCACACACACCCTATATTCAAGTCAGTAGGGTTCTGCATACAGACAAAAAAAGCCCCTGCAGATCTTAGCGCAGAATCAGGGCCTTGAATTGTAAAACAAAAAATACGTTTGCCTCCTATCCAGACCCTAGTAATATTTATTTGGTTATGCCAACACTAACACATAAGACCCATAGATAAAACCCAAAACCACTTGGTGCATTTTTGCATCAGAATCTTAAAAAAGTTAATACAGTAACTTAAAACTAGACAGGAGAAACAATTACCATGGCTATTTATTGTAGGTATTTAAAGTATTCCTAAAGAAGTTTAGCAAATGATCATGTTAAAACTAACCGTAAAAAATTAAGTCGCTCCTGTACTTCTTGCACATGACTGTATCTACTCCCTGGTCTTACAGTTTGAGGATCATATTCACCATGCTCTGCAAATATGAAAACTTTTATTAGACAATACATGCAGAAAAGACATACTGACTTTGAAGGGTAGCTCATGTTTGACAACTTCAGGTTCTGAACATAATCAAAACTACTCAAGGCACAATAAATTTCCAGTAAAATGTATGAAAATAATTTTTAGCAGTTTGCATCCTAAATTAAAATGGGCATAGGCAAAGATTGCTGAAGTCTACAATCAAATCAACAAATAAACTTATTTGCAGATACATGTTCACCATTCAGTATAATGAAAGTATTACAGAACAATTAAGAACCTGCATTCCAATTAGTCATGACAATCCTTCCCCATATTTCAAACATTTTCTTTGGGAAGGAAGTCTGATAAAGTAGAAGTATACCAAACATATCATTCAGATTATTCAGTGTTTCTTTTGCTAAGGATGGTCTAGTTTCATTACACAGACTCTTTTGAAGAATGTCAGTCTTAAGTTATTAGGTTTTATTTCTCCAAAGAAAACTGCAACTCCAGTTCTTTAGTACCAGTGTAAGAGTGTGGGCACACATTTGCATAACACTGACAGTCTGAAACAGAACAATAGAAGTACAATTTGAAAATAAACCAAGAAATGACCTTTAATATATAATTTTTTCAAAGCTTAGCACAATACTGCATAACAAACAACTGTTTGTATTGTGGAAATTTGATTTTTTTTAAGAGATGCAATCTAGACATCTCTCAACTTCTTAATGTACTGATCTTTATTTATTCTTCATAGTAGAAGAAAACACTTAAGAACTAGCAGTACTTCCAAGAACTTGAGGAACTCTGACCTAGATTTAATGCTGATTCACTACCGTGTACAAACGTAACCTTCAGAGGTAGACACTTCATAACCATGAAATAAATTCAAATGCATAAAAATGGTCATTTCCTTTAGCAGGTAAGATCAATAAACATGAGATATAAATTAGTATTACTGGACCTTTTGGGGTATCAGAATTCTTCAGAATAGGAAGCATCATTTTACTGTACGTTTCTTTGATAACACGACTCTAGTCTTTGATCTGTACTAGAGTCAGAAATATTTCATCACACACATTCAGTAAGACCCCCTCCACTATAATCTAATTATTGCTATATATCTTATTTGTAAAGTTACACAGATTACTGTGGGAGATTGTACCATGACAAAATCCACAGTCATGGTAAAATTTATCTTAAAAAAAAATGGAAACACTACCACTATCACCACCACCACCGTCGCCCTCAGTATTTCCTACTCTAATAAGGAGGGAAAAAAACACTAGTCTAACTGCTGAAGTGCATCCGAAGGGTTTTAGAATTAGAGAAGGTAATTGTCATAAATACTGTTGTCCACATACAATGTGTAAAAGGTCCATTAATTTAAAAGTTAAATAAGGGAAGTCAGAAGACTAACAGTAAACTGATATGTCTTAAAGCCTGGACACTTTCTGTCCACTAGAAATCTTTCAAAACTTTAAATTTTAACCTTAATGGAATCAGTATTAACAGGCAATTTTCAAAAGAAGAAATGAATCGTAGCATTTTCTTTAGAACAGGTTTTAAAACTAGCAACAGAAAAACTATGTTAAGTATATGAAGTAGGAAAACCTGAAAAAGATGCTGTAAGTCCAGCAGAGGAAGCTACTAAGGTAGGTAAGGACACTGCAGAGAAACAAAAATTAGTTACTGTAAGTGTTGAACAAATGTTATTAGGTACGGAAGGAGACACTATCTGTGCTTTTTTTTCTTTTTTTTTTTCCTGGTATGAATAAAGATTAATTCACAGACTCAAATTTAAGTAATGGTAGCAATGGAAGAATTTGAGTACTGAAGTCATCCAATATCAATGAATTAAAAATTTAAAAATTCTTAAAACTGCTAAACTAAAAGAAAAAACAACAAAACCCCTCCCCTCCCAACCCATCCCCCAGTCTCCCTTAATACTCTCCATCTTAGCTTCATTAAACACCTGTCTGCTTTAATTCTACACTATTTCCCCCAGGAAGTCTAGGTGTGATCTCATTAAAAATGTTTTCCACCAAAGACAAATGGAGGGGGAGGGGAACAAATGTTGCAAGTGATCACTGAACAGAAATTCTGAGTACTGTAAATGGTGTAGGATCCTTAATTCTATCAACTCCAGATCTCTACAGCACTGTTAACTTGCCTACGAAGACCTTATGAAGCAGTGCAAAAGTAGTCCTGAAAACGTCCAGTTTCGAAGCAGAAAGAATAAGAACAAATATAATCACTTAAATAGCATGCCTTCCTTCAGGACTATACCATGCAGTATCAGTCACTTCATTTCACAGAGGACTTTGCAGAGTTGGGGGAAAGAACAAGTTTAGTGGCAGATAAAGTCAATAATCATAGCAAAAAAAATATTTTGAAACAAAGAGTAGGTTTTTAAGAAGCTTAAAAGGCAAAATCATAAAAGGGAGTATTGCAGAAAAGAATATACATTAATGAATAAGAGAATAGGAACATCTGTCCTCTCCATCACAGAACACAACTATGAAAGCCTTCAAGGAAA
The DNA here is from genome assembly GCF_003343005.1 of Rhea americana. Lineage (NCBI taxonomy): Eukaryota > Metazoa > Chordata > Aves > Rheiformes > Rheidae > Rhea > Rhea americana. The sequence goes on along the minus strand of NW_028186467.1, from coordinate 306,858 downwards.
ATTAAATTACAGCAAATTCTAAACTAATACAAAAACATTTTCACAAATTACAGTTAATTGTGGAGTTAACTACCATAAAGACCTGTGAACAGTCAGGATTTTTTCCCTATGGCACTTCTTTTTCCTATGATTAGATGTTCACTTTGCATCTTCTCCCTCTGTATCATTCGTGCTCTCCAACTCAGCTTGATTCTACAGTTGTTCTTGTTTTCTACATATCAGCACAACCTTCTTTCTTCTCCTTTCATTTATTTCCCACTAAGCATCTTTTCTCTCCTTCTCCAGGAAGGCACAGAGATACTAGCATGCTTATGAACATCACACTGCTTTCTCTGTATGCTGCTCTATTTAGTATACAAAATAAAAACTGAAATAAAAGTTGTATAGACTGGAACTGCCTATTACTGTCTTAGTACAGTATCCAGAACATTAGGACACACCTTCTGGTTGGCCTTAATTGCGTATAAAAGCACTTAAGAAAAAATTCTGCACTGTGATCCCTCCAGCTTTAAACTCTGGTGCAAGTGAATACATACTTTGCAGCAGCTTTACTTCAAGAAAGCAGAATTCAACTGCTTTGGAATTAGATTTAATTTATACTCTCTATGCACTTACAATTCTTATTTTTCCAAAAATGTTTGTATTATTGGGTCATCACAGTTGACTGGAGGGGAAAGAATGTGTTTTTTGGCGCCAGAAAAATCATGTAAGACATTCTGAAACGTAAAGCAAACATCAGGCTATTTTTTCTGCCAAAGTAATCAACAATGTGATAGGCAAACAATACTACCATAAATGACTTTTCAGTTTCAGAGTTAAAAGTTAATTGAAATGAATGGATTAGTTCATACAAGAATAGTACACGTAGGCTATCTTTGGACAAAAAACAACATTGCACTGCACAGCTGTTGATTATTCTTCCTCCATAATCCTTGAGGCCTACACAAAGATTTTCGTGGCCAGCCGAAGCCCAAGAGAAAGGAGAAAGCTGTCCATATAGTTAAAATGTGACACACATTTTTGCATCAATTGAACAAAGCTTACAAGTTCTTAAACCACCTGCTAAGTTTTTAAGTAAGGACATTCAAGTTGTAATCCCTCTCCTACCTTTACCAAAATCAAAGGGCACTCAACAGCGTACAGAAGTTACATGAAATAACACATATTCTATTCCACCTTTCTGGACAAGACTAAGCTTAAAATACAATCGTGTGAGAATAAAAACCATTTAATACAATTTTAACATTAATTTCTACAATGCTATCGTGAATTAAGCAAACTGAACTCTCATGTATGCTTCAGCAGAGAAATACAGCGGCAGTCTGAAGTTTCAGCTTAAATTTCACACTCATTGACCTGCACCCAGTTGAAGCCAACACCTTCATATAGCAAGTACAATTCAAACAAAGGTCTTGGAAGGCATATTTTAGATACAGGTATCAAGCACTCCAGAATTAAATGAATTCCAAAATTAAAGGTGGCTGGGAAATCTACATAAGCATGCAAAGTTTACTTTAAAAAAAAAAAAAAAAAAAAAAAAAAAAAAAAAAAAAACCCAGGAAGATAAAATGCACACAGATGCATTCTACAATGTGCAATATCTTAAAATCTCTGAACAATCAATGCTGAATTTCCAAGCCTTTAACATAACATACCATTTCATTTCTGAGATGTAACTGAACGGCTGGTAGGATGTTATGGCAGAGTAGAATGGTCCCTACATCCAGTCCCAGCAGGTGTGCGTGTCTGTGACATATTTTTCCCCCACTCACTTCTGTTGGTTTACTTTATAGAATACTGTAGTCTACTGTTACAGAAACAGGCCTTCCTTTCTGTCCAAATTCCACTTCAGTAGCCAGAAGGTTATTTTCCTCCAAGGGTAAGGGTGTAAATTCATCAGCATGGGGTTGAGTTTAGATTGAAATATATAAAAACTAACACGATGTGCTGCCAAAGTATGGCTAACAACATATGCAATGACAAAGCAACTAAACAGCACTGGAGTTGCATGGTAAAAGGAAATGGTATGCCAACAGTCTTTAAGTCCTTCGTTCTGACAAATTTCAAGCAGTGGCTTCAAATACAGATTATTTATAAAATTTTCAAAGCAGCTTACAAAAATTCAAGAGCAGAAGCAGGACAAAATTCAAGATTATTATTAGGACTTTCCAGAAAATAACTACCCTAAACTAACCAGGGCAAGATGATGTGCATCAATCCACAGATAAACATGAGCAGTCACTTCCCAGTATTCTACTGTAAAACACATCACATACTTTCAATTACGAAACAAAATGTAAATATTCTGAGCTTGTTTTGACTCAATCTAACACCACAAAAGCTGCCAATACCACACCTGCTCTAAAATTAAGAAAATAAACCTATCAGTTATTTCAATATGTGAATTTGCTTTCAAGTCCGTTTTCAACTGGAGTTCTTGTACACTTTATTTATGAGGCAATTTTTATATAGAACTTACCTTTAGCATACTGCCTCATGCTTTCCATATAGGCAGACAGATTTTCTGCAACCAATGTAACTAGGGCATGATTGTGCTGGAGTTGATTGATTAAGTCATGTCGGTAAAACACATGAGGACTTCGCTGAGTTTGACTGAAATAAAATACAAGTGTTACAGAAAAGCAGGTATGTCTTTCACCTAACTAACAGTTCAGAAACTGGTTCTAAAAACTTGTGTCTTTGAAGTAAATTCCAAATTTTGATTAAAGGATTATTATAGAAGGTATATTAAGTCTCTGATAATATTTATCCTTTTTTTCCCCTGACACATTAAGTTTGTACCAGTTATTAAGTGCAGTTAATTAATCAGGATTACAGTTACAATCAGTATGAAAAGTATCAAAGCAATCTGAGGAGTTCAATATGCTGGGGGGAGACCATCTGCAGCAGAGTAAGAAAGGAAATGCTTCCTTGCAAATTAGATAGTAAGCATAGTGATTTGACTGTAGAGACTATAATCTCTATAACCATAGTTTTCTCAATGCCAACCTGATATTCTCTTCCTAAGCTTAAGGTAAGTATTATGTAAAACTATGTCAGTTTTTAAAATTAAAGTTCACAGTCTTAAAGCTATAATGAAACACACTAGCCAAGAATACAAGCCAGTTTTTCCAATACTTGGAAAATACTTGGAAAGTCTGAACAACTCTGCATTCTTTGTTNAAAAAAAAAAAAAAAAAAAAAAAAAAAAAAAAAAAAAAAAAAAAAAAAAGTTGCTATAAACACAAAAGAGAACAGTTGCAAGGAATATATATTCCAAAAAGAAACAGGACTAGAGTTCAAGAGAAGACATACCACCCCAAATAAGTGATCAGGTGATAATTAAGTATATTATAAAGATCTAGAAAAATGCTTTTCTTAAAGAAACATCAGTCATACTCATTTTACAGAGTAAACTGCAAGAGGAAACACAGGGCTCAAGTCCCACATCCCATGAACACTATCAAATTCCAAAACTTGGGACTCATCACCTCTGTGGTATAGACTCAAAAAGCCTCAATCAGGGCACGCAACCTTGGCTGTACAAATCTGGGTTGCTCTTCCAGGCCAAGAGAGAGAAAAAGAACTAATCATTGTATTGCCACTCAGCAGATCCCAACTCTGCCCTGAAGAAATACAGATGTGATTTCAGAATTATTCTCCTATCCTTTAATGCTCAGAAGGTAGACTCTAGAATTAGCTGAATGGGTTGCTGGTGGGAGTTCTCATCTTTCTTGGGAAACAGGGTCTCAGCATCAGGTGATCAACAGCACTCAGTAGTGTTGTCGCACCTTTTGAGAATAATAGAGAAGGCAAGAAATCCCAGATCCAGCATCAGCTGACAATGATCTTGCATCAGATAACTACACAATTACTATAGATGCAACAACAATAGAGCAATTGATTTATTGGGCCAGAGCTCACTGTCACTCTGGGCTTAAAAGACAGAGAAGCCATTAACACTCATCTCAAACACTCAACTTTGTTATTTACAAGCAACAGTATTTGGCCAGCTAAGCAGAGAAGTCCTCAGAAGATTCAATTTTAGAATACGCAAAGGTTTCCAAAACAGCTTGAAAGATGCTTGGTGTTAAAGATGTTGCATAAAAACACAAATTGTGTTTGAAAAAAGCAGACATTTGTAGGAAAGAAAACCAAATGGATAGGAATATGAAGGCAGAAAACATATAGGGCTTCATATTGCACAATTTCCTTTGTTTTCACTTTCAGAAAATTTCCGGTTATATATAATTCCATCTCTATCAACCCTCCTTGCTGAGGATAATCCAGCAGCAAAAACAGAAAATTGAATCCTTCTACTTTAGCGGATGAGGTTTTACCTTTAGACAAAAAGATACATTTACAAAGGATAACGTTAAATGAAAACTTTGACAATTTGGGAAAGGCATATGATGATACAAGTAAAGGAAAAGGTATAAGCAGGAACGGGTATTTTACTGAATTAAGCTATTTTCATGTAGATTATATGGTTGTAATAGCATGCATTTGCATTTATATGCACATATGTATGCACACATATATTAAAGTTTTTATTTTATAGGAAATCTAATACAATTATACCAAGCATAGTAAAAGCAAAGCTGTATCAGCTGAAGACTTTCTTCTGAGATAGAGATATTTTTAATTTTTTCCCCTGAACCACAGTAAATTTGGATACACGGATACATCTTGGTTAGCAACTAGTTCTTACAATTCAACTTTCTGAAGCAGCACTATGAGCTATCTTGTTTGCACAGTATTTGTGTGCAACATGCACAAAGCAATTATTTTAACGATCTGCTAGGATGGATTCAAAGGCAAGATGATTGTCTCCATGCACAGAAAAAAGCTGATCTGACAATAACCAGACGTTTTAGTATGCTTTCTAAAATTAAAGCAAATTCCACATACAACTATTGAATTACTCCTCAAGCATCAAAGGCTGGGCTCATTGATGATGCTGTCACTGTGACATGCTGCTTTATCAGTAACAGAGAAGCACATATGAAAAAGAGAAGTTAACAGCAGGACTGTCATCTTTTCATTGTGCTTCTGCTAAATGGATATCCAAAGCTCTATATGTAAGAACATGAAAAATTATCATTTTGAGATGGGCACCAAATAGTAACTGGAATGCATATTTGGTAGGAAAATATTCTCCAAGTGACAAAGGCAAAACTCAAAAAATTTTAACTTCAATTTTTTTTAAAGTTGAGTTTATCACACGTATAACTTGCCCAGCGTAATACTGGGCATGCAATTTAGCTTTTTAAGTTGAGACTTCTTCTATTAGACTAATACACTATCAACCTTTAGAAGCAGACATTAAAGAGCCAAGTAAAGTGGACAGAACCCAGCCAATTCTACTTTTTAGGGTAAAAACTGACTTGAAACTAAATTCATTGTTGTCTTAAAGCAGTTACAAATCTCTAAACTCCTAACAGAAGGTCTTCTCAATGTTTAGGAGACCAATCGTCTTACATTGCTGAAGTAGATACAGGTCAAGCTCAAGGGCTTGAAACTTGCCTAGAGCAGGCTCTATCTCTATCATTCAACACAGAGAAAATTAAGATGATTAATTTCTTGTACACTAACATCAGTATGTAAACGTGATTATTCTGATATTAATAGGTATCACTGCATATATCCAAACATTACTTTTTTTTTTTTTTTTTACATTGTTGCATTTCTGGTTAAGCTAAGCTTCCCAAAACATGTAGCTTTTCTTTGCTGTCAGGAAATTAAATGTTGCCAAAATAACTTCATAAGCCACTTGTAATTTTATTCAACTGCAAGATTGGCTACAATAATTAAATCCTCCTTCTGAAAAGAATCTCTATAGTGCAAATGGTATAAGGTAATTTATGGGTATTTTTGCTATGAATCAGTAGCCTTATTCTTTCCAAAATGACCTTTAATTACCAATGAACTGAAACACTCAAAAGAGTATATAGTTTATGTTATTAATATTGCACAGACAAAGCTCATTGGAATGTTTAGGTCAACAGTTACAAACATCTGCTTATGTTTTCAATTCAAATTCTAGAAAGACCAATGCTAGAGACTAAATTTTTAAGTCAAAAAAAGGTATGCTTACACTAGCAAGCACTAAATATATGCATTACTATTTCCAAACTACATCAACATTAAAGAGTTATCAGAAACCAGAATACTCAGAGGACTGAGAAGTCACCAATTACCTCAAAATGATCTTTTTTCTCACTAGGGACTTCCAGTCACCTGGGCAGTATCAATATTTGACTAAAAAATCTTCTCAATAATATCTGGCTAATAAAGGCTTCTTTTATCAGCATGGTACAGACTGGAAGAGGTCTTTATAGATCATTCTATTAAAAGTTTTAACTCAAAATTTGCTTTTCTGCCATATTTATTTCCAAACTCTGCATAGAAACTTGAAGTATTGTCAAAAGAGAAATTTAGGTTTCTCCCAAGATTAATTCGGAGCAGAAATTCAACTGGTGCCTCCAGTAACTGTTTAAAGCAAAGCTTCCTCATTAAGGCACTGTGCTAAAAAGCATTCAACTTGTTCAAGTACCACGAACGACCAGATAGCTATGTTCCCTCAGACCTTACTGCATGTAGAATGTCAAGGACTCCAAGATACAGAAAATAAACTTGTTATCTGCTAACAAGCAAGTATTTTTCTGACCCTCTTGGAAAACTCCTAGACAATATTTATGAAAAACTGTAAAGGACTAAAATGTCATGGAACTGAAAAACACTGCAATCTAAATGAATAAAGAAACATCCAAAAGCCAGGAATGCAGTATTATCACAGCTCCTTAAAATGTTATCAGTAAAGAGATAATTTCATGTAAACTGACGGCTTATCCTTCAGCTTTCTCTGCCTTGACCCTTCTTGTAAGTACGTTAATAGCAACATTAATTTGAACAGTCTACTTTGTTTTAATTCTTGTAAGCAGGTAATTACAATATACTGATAAGCAAACAACATTTTTCTAGACTCTGTAAAGACTCCTATATGGATACAGAAGAAAATGCTCAGAGCACAGAATCTCACACATTTCTGTAATGAAAACACAATTACATTAATGAAACCAAGGATGCCATTTTTTTAAAAGTCCAAGTAGACAACGGCTTTTCTCCTAGAATATTTTCCACAATAGAAAAAGTCACCTTTGATTTCAAGTACATCAACTACATGACCTGTAAAACTCATCATCAAAGAATCAGTGTATATGTGCACATACCCACACATAACATGTATTTTATTTATACTATGTAACTCCGTTGTTAGGCAGAGAAGTCCATGCATAACAACAACAAAAAAAATGAACCCAGATTTTCTGTGAATCAGACAGTTATCCTTTTAAAAATAAATACCAGCATGTTTGAGAAAATAGCTAACGTTCTCTTACTAAACACGGCAGGTGCGAAAGTTTTTTTAAAGTATTAAAATAAACACAAGAGCATGTTTAAACATATGTAATGATTTTAAATAAATTCTCCCTGTCCCTCGTAATAAAAAAAAATCACCTCATTCCAGTCCGTTCAGTTGTAACGGACAAAATCCTATTTGTCTTCCATTCTTACCTCAAGTTCTGTGGTGCTTCACCAAACAAACTACAAATTTCTCTAATTTGTTTCAGTGCAGGAATGACCCATTTGTCATTTGTGCGAAGCTCTTCTATAAAACGATCTATCCACTGGATCTTTTGCGTATCCCGGTCCTTAAAGAGCAAGCGTTCACAATCAAGTACGTTGCAGAAACCAAAAACATTCTCTTGTTTCCAAAATAGAATGGAATGTACAATCTATCTAGTATTTATGCGGCTTTGTATCAACCAAATTCTGAAGCATACGTTCACAAGAACAGTATCTGAGTAAAACTAGGTGTTAACAGAAGCCAGTGCGATATGAGCTCTCTTTAAGCACTGGAGTATTCAGGATATATTAAAATAAAAACTACAGCTAGACAGTAACTAATTTCTCCTCTTTCAGTTATTTCTACTCACTATTCAGAGTAAACTGCTATAAAATAACAAGGAACAATTAAGAACTGTTTCTTCACAACTAAGAAACAAAATAAAACCTGTCAGTGGCTGTCAGGGATGGATAATGGATGAATATGAAACCACGAGGAATTAGTATTATGGCAAAATTAGGAAAAGTTAGAAAAGGAAGAGAATAGCACGAAAATATCATCATAGGTAAGAAAATTTTAATTGTGTTCAAAGCACAAAAAAAAGGGTAGTTTCAGTGCCCTTCTCTAGGTCTTTTCTAATATTACTGACAGCATGCAAGGACTTGCAGACAAACAAACAAAAATGAGGACAGGCATAAGCTGCCTCTCTATTTAAGTTTCCTGTTTTCTAAACTGAAGAACAGGCACAGGAACAAGAAATACTTGCCCTATCTTCCTAGTTATTTTGGTAGTTTTAATTCCAATACAGTCATCACTATAATATGTCACTGATTGCTTTATTAGTTACAGTAAGATAGGCAAATTAATATATTTAGCCCTCTCCAACTAAAGCCCAAATTCTGCTACCTAAAACTTGTCCCATAACACTTTAAGAATACCTGGACATTGGTAGAAGGATACTAGTCTCATGAACAGCAATATTTTTATTAAATTACCAGACTCCTCAAACTTTGCATGAGAGGTGGAAGTAAGCTTTCAGCAACTGATTTCACAATAGACTTGCATACCAGATTACTCACCTGTGAACAGCTGTAATCTAAGATTTTAATATGGGCACTAAGAGCCTGGTCCATGATATCAACCGGAACATCGTCACTATGAGCCAAGTTCCACAAAAGATTCAGCACTTTGTGTGCCATCACACCATCTTTGTCATCCTCCGCAAGACGGCGGATTAACTCAAGAAGCTTCTCACGCTGTTTCTTGCTTGCATTTGTCCAGCTTGCCTAATGAAAGATTTTATTCAATATGAAAATGATTCATTTTTTACTTTAGTTCCAAACATTATAACCTGCACTGTTATAAATAATGTGACAACATAAAGAGGTTTCTTTTTCAATGAAAAGAAATAGCGCATTATATCAATATAGAAGGTAAACAATTGGAGAGCTCTTCTAGTGTTTACTGCTGAGATGTAGTCAACTTTGAGACTTTAAAAAAAAATTCTCAGAGATCTTTGACAAGCATATCTGTGATGCTTATTTAAAGTTAACATGACTGTTGACCACTTCAACAGTAGTCAAAGTAAGACTGGACTCAGCTGCTTCCTGCAATTGCTTTCTAAAAACTCTTTCGCTTATAATTAGCCCTCTTAAATTACTTATAATCATTAATGAGTAAAATCTGAGTATCACTGCTGCCTCTGAATACGACCAAAACAAGTGTTCTCTGCATATCTTTTTCCGAATAAGACAAAAAAACCCATAACATTACTTCATATCTATCTTTGTCTTTCAAAGTAAGACACAAGCGATAATGCATGGAATTTCTGAGTATTTATTTCAATATCTAGATTACTAAACAGTAGGTCTATATTTACCAAACTAGGAGAGACTCATTAATTTAGGCACAAACTATATGCAAGCCAAAACGTGACTACAAGGCAGTTATCTAAAACCAGAAAACTGAGTCTACAAAGCTGGCTTTCGTTTTCTAGTGCAGTAGACCGCCCTCTAAAAGTGAAAGAGGAAAACAGGCTGTATAGTACTGCTAATGAAAGCCACAAATGTTAACAGTAGCCATCTTTCAGAAGCAAATCATTTAGTGCACTGATTTCAACCAAATTATGTGTTTAAAAACATACAACATTTTCTTCCTCTTGAGACTGTTTCAGTCTATGTTTATGTTAACCAGGGCAAAATTATTATATGACATACAGGAAACTGGGGGAGGGACGGAGGAAGTCCTTGGTCTCCTTCTACACATACACAAAGAGCAGAAATGCCTGCTAACCTAAACAAAAGCTACTTTAATGCTGAGACGAAAAATCGAAAATAAGCCATCAATACTTAATTTGAAACACAATATAGAAAGAAATTTAAGATAAATAACTGGTTTTATTTGAAAAGTTCGATATTCAAATTAACCAAGTGACATTCAACAACCCCACAGGCTTTGATGAAAATGTATTTTCTGAAAAAGCAGTCAATCAGAAAACAAAACTGTCAATGAAATTAGCATAACTCTTTGCTTTAGTCAGGAACTAATCTGAAAATCTCAAAATGGTCACTCAGTGAAGCACAGCTGAATCTAGCATTTTTTTAATACTAAAAGTTAGACTGTTGCTATCAACAGAACAAAATCTTTAACCACAGTAAACTGCTTTTAGATAAAATAAACGGAAAGAAATTGTTGAAAGAGTGTCACAATTCGGTAGCCATTCAGAAAATATGTTATGAATATACTCAAAACATGCAGTTACCTTAAAACAATCAAACAGGTGATCAAGCTGTTCAGGAGAGAAATCCCAGGCTAACTTTGCAAGGAGATCATGTACGTTTTTTACAATGGCTTCATGTTTTCCTGCCTGTTAAGCAAACAAACAAACAAACAAACAAAAACCCCTACGTATCTGTAGCAATCCATACCAAAAAAGGTAGTATGACACCCAGTGTCATTTTCATAAGACAGTTGTCTGTGGCAGTCAGCAAGAACTGCCACACTGCTCTCATAGCATTCACTAGCTAGGAATTCACAATATTTAAGTTTACCTCATATACCTAAGCATTTAAGTGTGCATATGTATTTTACATAGATGCACAATATAAAAACTGCAATATTGCAATATTTAATTTTTAAAACAACACAGTGGGGCAGTCAAAGATCAAGTCTAACAGGGTGTTTTAACCTACGTATCAATAATTTCAATTTAATGTAGGGGATTCTTTTGAGAAAAAAATCAAAACCCATTTCTTCAATAAACGTCACTCTGTTTCAAGATGTAAATTGATTTTTCATATTTCCAATTTAAATTTGGACTATTTTCTTTGTGCTAGTGGACTCATGTACAACTAAAGTACCCAATTACCAAACAAAACAGACTTACTGGTAGATAGCATTTTAAAGTCCAAAAGCAGCTTATAAACCGACAAATAGTCCAATAATCAAACAACCTATAGTAAGATGTTTGGTTATTATAGTAGATACTGGTTTAAATGAGGTTTTGGGAATACGTTAGAATTTTGCCATTTAAGGATGAAGACAAAAACAATCAACCAATTGAATTTTAACTCTGGGTGAGGAGAAAATATATTTCCTGCACTCCTAAGCTGGAAAATAGATCTCACAGTTTATCTCTACATTCATCAAAATCAATAATTTCCAACTAAGTGAATCAACAGCCGATTTACCCTAAGAAAATTTCTGTAAGTGCAGACTAAAACAATGCAAAACAAACACTTAGAAAACAAACTCTGATGTAACTAATCTCAGAGTATTAAAATTAGATGTATCAGTTCTGAAAATCATTTCCTTCTAAAAGCTAGCATCAGTTGTGCACTTGAAAGCAATGAAATAGAAACCAACAGTTTTTTTTTCATATGTGGCACAGTGGAGTTCTTTTTAACGTGTCCTAATTTTTTTCTGTTTGTTTCTTTTTTTAAAGTAGCAACATTCATCTTCATGTTATGTGTCAGATTATAAAAGAGGAAATAACCACACCAGTTGTATCACTCAGCTTTACAAAATATGGCACTTTTTTTCAGACATTTTCTTGCAAAAGAAAGAATGACAGTATACAGCGCAGAAAGAACACCTGCAGAGTAACAGAAATGAAACAAAGGAAAACATACACAGAGCTGCTGTGGGTACAAGCGGAGTAAGAATAAGGAGTACACAAAACGTCCCAAGACAAGATCAATAACAGAGGTACAGGGAAGCACAGTAGGAGGAGATAAGGAATCTAGTGGGTAAACTGTGATTTTGCTGTATTGAAGAAGGGAAGCAAGAGGAAAGCAAGATGTTTCCCTGCAAATCAACAGGCTGTAATTTAATACTTGTTTTTAGAGATTGAGCATTATTCCTTGCATCAAAAATACTCTTATTTTGGGAGCGCTGGGTTTGTAAGACAATGTAAAAGGCTTTAATAAAACTTACGTATGCTTTCTAAAGGCTAGAGCAGCATGATTTTATTACTTCTCATAAACAATTTATTTTTATTCTAATTGTATACTGAGCTTCTCAGGGCATATCTATATCATCAAGTGTAAATTTGTGCGTGCTTACCCTCTAACCCAGGCAGAAACATAATGGCTCCAGTCTGAAAGCAAAACCACATCAGTACTGCACTGAGCCAGAGCTAAAATAGGCTGCCTGTTACATAAAGCTATGCTGTAAATCAACTGCCCTCTACTGAATTCCACACTCCAGCTGCTCTTAGAAGCCATTACTTAATAAGAACTTCTAAAAATTGCAATAGGCAGGGAGTAGTAAAGTTGCTACAAATCATTTCACATTAGCAGATTTTGATACTTGTCCTTTTTTGTTACATCTTGTTTTAATTCCATGGCCAAAGCAACAGTAAAAACATCTACCTGAACATGGTCTACTGATTTCAACTTTCACATGGAAAACACAAGACAAACCTGCAGCAAGTGCACTGTGGCAACTATCTTACTGAAAGCATAAGAAGTGAGCAAACTAAGTCAGGTATTTGAGAGCACAGATGATTTATTCCTAAATTGATTCTGCAACTGGTGGGGCACACTACCCCTGTCTTTTAATGGTGGCACTAGTTGTTCATTTTTCTGCAACTGGAACAGTTTTAAACTAACTTACCCAGGTGTCCCCATTCTCAGGCCTACTAACAACAAACTAACTTCACAAAATTTGTTTGGTTTTTGCAGACTTCTTACAAGACAGTCTGGAAAGGTCTACACATCATCACAGACCTTAATTCAAATAAACTGTGTACTGTTATCACTTACTATGTGATTTAAACTTCAAGACATGACATGGAACAAGATCGCTCCTGCTCAGAAGCAGATGAAGAGCTTAATTCTTTACCTGCGCAGCCCAAATGTTGTCAAGATCCTGCAGAGTGAGGGCTTTTTCTTTGATGACAAAACGTAGAATCTTCTCTAATTTCTCTACATACTGAGGCTGATGAAGACTATCTCTCAACACAATTGATAAAATATTATTCTGCTGGATCCATTCCTGAACATAAAAAGAAAGTCATTTCACCTCAATTTATTGATGTGCTATTGATTATATTTAAACTAAAAAGAAAAATCCAGCCTGTTACAGATTAGTTTTCATATACAATTAGCTATCTGCAAGAAGTCAAAAAGATACAGCACAAGAGAAAGGCATTTATCCCTGGTTTTCATTTTCTCTAAAATATATATACATATATAAAATAAATATATTTTTTAAAACAACTCAATGTACTCATCATTGTAATATATTAATATATTGTGGAAAAAATTTTTTCAGGCCTGTTAGAATTATGAACCCAAAGCATAACAATGTTCAAACAACTTCAAGTGTAAAGAGCCAACAGGAAGAACAGTTAACTGTTTTCTTCAAGGAGGACAACTTTTTCTTCCAATTCACAATCGTTTAATACTAAGATCAAACCATTTAAGACACTTCTAGCTCTACTGGTATGCCTACAGTACAACTGCATTAAGAGAGCATAAGATAACGCTGAAACATAAAAGAAAAAAAAAATTAGATCATTTAGTTATTTTTCAGTTATAGTTTTTTTCCCCTAATACTGCTACCTGAATCAAACTGTATATAATTTTAATTAGGTGTAACTTTTTCAATGGTATGTACTGATAAAGTATATGGCATTGTGTAGTCTGACTGTTTTGTTCAGACTGCAGCAAAGCAAAGCTCTGAGCATCAAAAAAAACCCCAAACATACACAGTATCATATCTTCCAATACAGTATCCACGATTACATACCTATAACATTCAAACTAGTCTTTCATGAAATATTTAAACCTAAATGTTCTCATTTAAGATCAGATTGTTTAAGATATCAAACTATGGGAATGTGCAAAAAGAGAGAGACTCATTTCCTCCTATTGCTTGAAAAGGTCAAATTTTGCAGTAACTCCTTCTTGGCAGCAGTCCTTTTGCAGATTATAAACCTCACACCAGGTAGTCAGTCACAAAGCTGAGGCAGAATAGTGTAAAAAATAATTTAATAAAATTAAGTTCCACGAAGATCAGGAGAGAATTGTCTTTATAGTGTAATACCATACTGCAGTTTTATAAAAGCTCATTTTAAGTCACTCAAGTAGTCACTCAAGCATAAAATAGCACTAAAATATGCAAATTTACAAATTATATATTTAGAAGATATATTTAAACAAATGTAGACCCATTTTATTTTTCTAAACAATTAAGATGCTCAAGTGTGAAAACCAGAGTAGTCACTTAAAACTTCCATTAGAGAATTTTATTTGACTTGCAAAAAATGAACAGAATCCTATTATAAAAATTGAACGTTCAATTTTTAGGTACAGTGGCACTGAGGTTTCTAATTAATCACACCTGTTTTTCTTTTTCTTTTTTATTCTTGTATCAATATTATTCTATTAAAAGATCCTTTTTTAAAGCATGTTTTTAGCAGCGCTGAAAATATTTCTTGACAGAAACAAATACGGCAATCTTTCTGCAAAAGACTACTTCTTTTAAAGCAACTTATTACCCTGACATGTGATATCTACTGTTTACATCATGAGGCATGAAAATTAGCACTGTGTGCAGGATCATTAAATGTAACTAGTTCAACAGTTAAAGAGGTAAGAAGAAAGAAAGTCTGCTCAATGAATTTCTGTGACAAGGACAACTTACTGCCATTCTCTCTGCTGTAAGCCACTCTTCCTCTTCAGGATTACCATGTCGATGGGTATAATATGACACACTGGATATTACTTTGTTAACTTCATTTAATGCATTCATTTTACCATTGAAAGAAGAAATTTGTAACAATCTGTAAGAGAAACCAAATGTAAGAAGCCTGGGGGGAAAAAAAAAGTACCATAATACATTAAAAATAGCATCTTACCTAAGTATCATTTTTAACCTAAATATTTCTAAATTTTTTACAGTTTCTTCTTGTCCTGGAACTCTTGAAGCTAAGTTTTTTAGAGATTTGATTATCATTGACAGAGCATCATTTTTGGCTTCATTCTTTGCTTCTTTTTTCAGTTCATCATCTGTTAAATTTTCTAAAAATTGTGGAACCATTTCTATAATTGGAAGGAAATATTTCTTCACTGTATGTAGCGTTAGAAACTCATAACATTGTCCAAATGGCCTAAAAAGAAAGAAAGAGTGGATCAGTGCCACAGTGAATTATTTTTGATTTTTCTTAACATAGTAAGGAGTAATTCATTCAAGAAACTTTACTAATACATGAAACGCTGAAGGTAAACAGAAATAGTTAAAAGACAGTTCTACTTTGGGTGGTAGTGGGAAGGAGAAGTGCCTCAGGAAAAACCTTCCAGTTTAGCATTAATATCATATTTTACCTAGCATAGCTCAACTTTTCCAAATATGTGAATTATTCTCAAAAAACAAAGAACCAAACTTACTTGATGAGAGCTGCAATTATTTGAACATTCAATGCTGATCCACTCATGAAGCGATCATGTAAGATCTGAAACCCATTTAATGTGCCAAACTTGTTGATAAGATCTACTAGCCAACCCTGCAATAAAATAAACAGTCATTTTCTGTTTTTTTTTAAACAAATAATTACCTAAAAATACTTTTAAGTAATTGCTAGTAAGTGGGGTTTGCAGGGGGGAGTTGTTTGTTTTTCTGTTTGTTTGTTTAGGTCTTTACACAGTAAAATGGTAGAAGACAACAGAATTGACAGGTAGCTTGTCTTTATAGTCCAGATATTCAGTTTTAAAGAAAATAGCTAGAAATAGGTAATTCCAGCTTTCCCATTATCATGTCATAGGACAGATTCTATATACATTAATTAATCAAGGAAATTTATCAAATACATAAGAACAAAAATCCCTGTATTTCACATCCAGGTTGCACTGCTAAGTTACTACAGAAAGTATGATGATTCTGGTACTCCTTTCTGATCCTAGAGGTGATAATGCCACATATAAAAGCAGTAACACAGCAAATAACATTCTTATAAACAAAGCTAGCAATGCAAAGTCTTCAAGTCTCACATACCAAGAGCTAGCAGCTCCACAAAACAAACAAACAAAACAGAAAAAAAACACACACACAAAGCCAGCCACCACATTCACCCCAAGTTCAAGAGCTAAGTGAATTAGATTGATGTCATTGGGAATACAATTCTGAAAAATCTAGATCCAAGAACCCAAACAGAATCAACAAATCAAAAAAAAAAAAAGTCAATATTGGCATTCAATGTCTCATCAAGAATGTTTCTTCCATCACTGGAAACTATGAAAAGAAGGAAGAAAAGTATTGCTTCTACCAGGTAATCCTCTCCTAACTTAGAAGTATGTCATCTACAAAATCATGTTGAGTAAGAAGGTAAATCTATCAACCGGCAAACATAAACAAGTCAATTAACAGAGTAGGACTGACACTCCAAATGCAGCTGTGCCAGCTTACCAGAGTTTAACATATGACAGTAAGAGTTTGATTGTGGAGCAAAGACTGAGTTAGACAGAAGGGGAAAGGCAAATTAAATCATAATCAGCTAAGAGACAAAAGCAACAAAACTTCGGTGATACACAGAATCAAGTATTCTTCTCCCCCCCCCCCCCCCCAAAAAACACTTTTATAGGGTTACTAAGTAACTAGATAACATTGAATAAAATCAAAAATATGTATTATAAAATACATATGTGAAAAAGATGGCATACCTTTGGTGATCGTGGGTCAGGAGGACGTGCATAAAGCTCATCTTCAGCAAGCTGGACTCCTGCAGGAACTGTTTCAGAGGGACGTGTACCATTGTACAGATGGAATTTGCAGTGAGGATTTAAGGCCATGGCAAGAAGTTCAAGAAGGGGAAACCAATCTTGGGACAGCTTGGCCACACAAAGTTCCACTAGGCGATGAGTGTTGTTAATAATACATCTCTATTAAGGGGAAAACACATATATACAACAATAAAACAGGTGATTAAATTCTAACACAAACTATAAAAAACTGTGCCATTTGCACCTGGCAAGCAAAGTTGCATAGAAGTTTTATAACACTTTTTGTCTGTACTTCCTCTCAACAAAGGTTTTAAACTTTTATCTATTTTCAGCTCAAAATTAAATTTGTTTAGGGAAAAAAAAATTTCCTTGAGATACTCATGAATCACCACTGACCTACTAGATCTTTCCCGTTTTCATACATTTCTCTCAGATTTTAATTTGCTTATCTGTACAGTTTCAGATTTGGCCTGTGACTAGCTGTCCAACAGTTTTCATATTTAAGTAGCTGCTACATATATTCAAAAGTTAGCCAAGTTGCTAAAAGCTTTTACTGGGAGGGAAGAAAAAAAAAAAAAAAAANCCTACTAGATCTTTCCCGTTTTCATACATTTCTCTCAGATTTTAATTTGCTTATCTGTACAGTTTCAGATTTGGCCTGTGACTAGCTGTCCAACATTTTCCGTATCCAAGTAGCTGCTACATATATTCCAGTTCAAGCCAAGTTACTAAAAGCTTTAGATCCGAGGCAATTAAAGAAAAAAAAAAAAAAAAAGAAAAGAAAAGCAGCAGCAGCAAGCCTTCATGTCCTTGTACGCACATAAATTTAAGTAGGTCTCTAGATATCTAGCTGGACAGTATCAGCCCACTTAACAGGAGCTGCACTACTGAACACGCAAAATTTTAGTTCTTCCCCATACTGTGGTGTTTTATTTCCTTCCCAAAGCACCAAAGGCCACAAGATGAAAAATGATCATAGAAGGATGAAATCCCCCCTCCTCCCTGCCCAAGAACCACATATATGGAAGCTCTCCTGTCAGTTCTCTGTTGAGATGATTTTCTAATATGACATTCAACCTCTTCAGTATCCATCCTTATTTAAGTTAATTTGCTTTTCATAAATACAACTTAAAAACTCACATGAATCTCAAACTTCCAGCCGCTCACTGCCTCATCCGTAAGGATTTTTGTGAAAGATATTGTCAACCCATCTCGAAAAAATCGCTGGCACGCTTCACTTTTAACATCAAGGCCTATTTTAAAATAGAAAAGGAAAAATCTATTATCATTGCAATGTAATTAGTGGTTACATGAACTTTTAAACACTAAAAGTAGCGATTTGGACTTCAACCCTTTGGTGTTCAAAGTTTCAGGATTATTTAAAAAGTGAACCTTGGACCAAGACAAACTTACGCAAGTTTGTAGGTAAAAAATTCTGCTAGGTTTTTTTTTCCTCCATGCTTTAACACTCAAAGTTAGACTAGCAAGAACAACTATAAGAACAACCTTTAACTTCTGTTTTTTAGATATACATGCACTCATGTTCTCTCTTACATGGTTACTACCAGTAAAACTTGGTGAGCAAAAAGAAGAAAGTGAGCGCTGTTCAGTCTGCCACCACAATCAACCAGCAAGAATAAATAAGCACCATTTGATCTGTCACCACAACTTGAACTACTCACGTAGTTTTGCTGACAGGACCCAAAATACCTATGCCTTAAGATTGCCATAAACCTCTACAACCCAAGTGAATGCATGAGAGATCTGCATATTCTGGTGTTCATACTTGACCACATATCAAGTTATAAGTTTAAAAGGAGAGTCCTCCAAATTCTTAGTAATTTTTAAACTTTGGGGTTTAAAACTTTTTTTTTTAATAGCCCTAATATTACAAGAAAGCTGCATTTCCCCTTCAAAAGTTCACTTAAAAATCTTAATAATGCTAAAAGTTGAGAGAAAAGTATGTTCGACATACTCATGCATGCACACACTGCAAACAATGAAAGCCTTTGGGCACAGTAATAGCAACAAAATTGTAACCTGCAGTTTCTCTATAGGGCAAGTTCAACCAGTGGATCTTAGCATTCATGGAACATAAGAGTGTTCAAACTCACAGAAAGTATTGCCAGAAAAACCTATATACTCAATAATGAGACCCTCTGACAGCAAGATCTACAGTTACCAAGTTAGTCTCTCACAGTCACAAGCAACTGTACAACGGTTTCTTCCAAAAGGGTTCACACAACTATTCTACATGTTACTACATACCACAAAGCTTCCCAAAAGCTTATAACGTGTCTTGTGAGCCAGTAGCCTTACGGGGGGTGGGGGGTACAGCTCTCAAGCAGCTCAAGTAAATCGAGAGCCTTTGGAGAGCCACTGCCACCTCCTTCTTGAGCACTACTCTGAAGTTCCCTCTTATCACTATGAAAGGTATATGATACATATTACGTAGTCAAATATCAAAATACCAAATATTTTCATACATAGCTCACAGTCTGGGTCAGTTAGGCATCCCTACACTATACAGCAAGTGTTAAGACCAATATTTAAAGGCTACAAACTACAACAATAACAGGACACAAGAAGAGAGTAGGAGACACCAACGCTGCCTAAAACTTAGTATTTGCAGTAAAAAAAGGACTTTGTTAGATTAACTCTTCAAGAATGTAAAGATGACAGCTTCACCCTATACAAAGGGGAGGGCACAAAGGGCATCCAGACCATTCACCAATCTAGGTGAAATGCTCCTTTTTGAACCTAAATGTAACAGTGAACTTAATTCTTGAATACAAACGAGCTATGAAGTCAGCATTCAAGTAGTTTTATTTTAATGCTCCTTAGAGTACCACTATACTGTCCTGAAATTTCTCTCAAACTTCCAAATATTTCTGGCACAGCCTGCTCATACAGTGGTGGCCAGCTTCAGCCAGTACGACAGTTCAAACAAATTTCAGAAACATCTAAAACAGATTATGTTGCAAAATACACTGTCCTTTCTGTACTTCATTGGGTTTTGAAAGAGGGGGAAGATGGGAAAAATTTAGAAGATGCATGTGTTACTCCTGGCTGTACAGTCACCTAGTAAGTACGTGCTTCGTTTCAGACTATTTTCCTTTTACCTTCTCCCACAATGCTCCATACGGCTGAAGCAACAGCAGAAATTCACAGAAGGAACCAAGGCTAGTGGTCTGCAAGGACAGGATAATGATCAAAAATGAGGTATAGGAGAGGAGGCAGCGGCAATCCAAAGAAAAGCTCAGAGAGGAACAGCAAGTACACTTTACCTGGCATATGCTGCTTAAATCAGATGCAGTATCACTAACTCTTTAGGTAGGACCAAAACCAAACATTTATTTTTATCCTACCATCCAAATTTTGAAGGCAGAGAAAAGATACAGCAGAATGAAGAAGAAAAAAGAGAGAAGTTTAAGTATCTAGAGAAATGTTGGGGAAGTGATCGTGCAGTGAGAAAAAAAAACAGATATGGAATGAAAAGCTCACGTGCAACATTCAGCACAGATTCTTCTGAATCTACACCTAAGAACAGTCACGTCTCCAGACGAACTGCACAGCAATAGAAGATTGTAGATTAACCCTGCCACAAGAGCAGAAACACTCCAGATCCACAAAATCTATTAGTCCAGATGTAACTGTATATGAGTAAGTTCTGATACATCCGAAGGGGACCCAGTAACACAAGATAGGAGCACCACAGCTCCACGCAGAATTGCCCACCTCTTTCCCAGGACTCCTGACAGCACAACTTGGGGTGGCTGCAACCCCAGGGCGGCACTGGCTCCACGCCCTCACATGGCACCGGGCCAGTGAAGCCCCCTCAGACCTGGAGCTTCACAAAGGGCAGCACAGAAACCCTTCAGCAGCTCGGCAAGGGCTGCTCAGACCCTGCAGAATGGATGGCGACCTGGAGCTCTGAGGAACCCAAGCTGCACAGCGGCTACACACTGCACTTGCCACATACTCCAAAGCACCTTCGGCAGATTCTCAAGAACTCTTAATCATCATGGGTATTCAAGTCCTGCTACACCAAGATAACAACCCAAACCCTGCTGTAATTCATTCCACTGAATTGGTTCCAGGCTGAAAACCTAGTTAAGAAAATTCAGAACAAATTGTCTGTCCTTGCTTTAGAAAGGAGAAAAAGCATTTCAACAAAATGTATTCTACACAGAAATGCAGATGCTCATCCAGAGAGAGTGGTCTTTTGCTCACCTGCCTACCTTTTGTAACACTTTTTTTTTTTTTTGGGGGGGGGGGGGACCCTCTAGCCTGCCTCTCCTTCTTCCCACTCAGCATGCCCCTGCAATTCATCACAAATGAAGACTTGGGACCAAAGCTGCAACTTTAAAGTGTGCTATGAAATCTCATTTCAGTTTGAATGAATTATAAATTGTAAGAACTGCCTTGCATCGTCCTTGTGTGTGTTGCATTGGGAAGTTCTAGCATCATGTTAAAAACCAAATGTAAACATTATGAAGAAGAAAATCCACAACAAAGGCAGAGAAGTACACAAAGCTGTTGAGGAGATTCTGAAAGGCAGAATGAATTTAAAAAGTAACAACAACATGAACAGCTTCTTCCTTCTAAATGTATAGCATATATCATTTATTTCTGGAGCAAATCTCACTATTCAAAACACTAAGTATTCCAGAATGATTGTGCAAACATAGTATGTAGCAGCAAAAATGATGTCTATTTTTCAATTTTTTTCTTAACTAGCAAGTAACTCCAGTGTATCACCTGTTATTTTTACAGCTTGTTTAATGAGGAATATATTGATGCCTGCATATAAAAAGATAGTCTTCCATAAATAAATACATGCCAGCCAATAACACAAGTCATAGCCTGGACAGGATTCATACTACTTCATTCAAATCTTCTCCTTTCACTAGAACTAGAATAGCTCCTGGAATGATTTAAAAGGAGATGTACACATCCCACTTATTTTATAGACAGAGCCACAAAGCAAGCAGCTAGCCCATAGCCATTTCAGAAAGGCAATACCAATGGCTACTAGCAATGTTAGGAATAAGATCAACTTAAGAATTCCAACTAGAAAACCTTGCTTGATAAAACAGTTTAGTAGGCTGTTAAAGTAGTTTCTGACACCTCATGATTGAATGAGCCACAGACTGCAATACAGAATTTATGTAATTCAACTGTTGGTTATTTTTCATTTTCTTCCCACAATTTTGTTCTTGTCAGAACTCCTCAGATTAAGAAAAATGCCCACAGATCAGTAGCAAGGTACCCATTTCAGATCCCACTGAGATACAAGAACACATTTTCAAGTTATTAACAAGAGACACACGACAACCAATTTTATCACTTCTATACATACACAACTCAAAGTGTCCACTAAGTTTTGAATTAGAAAAAAAAAAATCAGTTACAGCAGGTGAGTGCTTATCATATTCCTTGAGCATTGACAGTTATTAAAAAAGGACTATCTTAGTCACCTTGTAAACTCAAGCGGGGGGGGGGGTGGTGGTGGAACAAACAAAACCAAAAACAAACTAGAAGGCAGTTAAAAGATAAAACAATTACAGAACAACTGTTTCTAGCAACTTTCCCTAACTACTTCTTAGCCAATAATCTTTGTGTATGTCCACACATAGGAATTCATCTAGCAGACAGTGAGAAGAACAATTAAACAATAAACGCAGAAGCACTTTTCAGAAATGGACACCAAATTAATGAAATCATAGTGCATAAAGTATATGAATAGATTTCCAGTTTTTCAGAACTTCAAGAGGAAAACCAGAAATAGCTGGAAGTTCTCAAATCAAAAGTCTAATCTACTGCTTTGTGGAAGTACATGGATGTTAGAGCTGCCAAAAATCTCATTCTGCTCATATTACTTCACTGTATTAAGAATGGCTCTAGAATGGCTCTATGGTTTTGGGGTTTTTTTTTTCCTCCTAAGATTTTGTACAACACAGCTGGCAGTACATACCTCTCCTCTCCCACAAATCACAAACAGAGAATTTCTTCCTTACTGCTCTACTCGAACAGTCTAGACACAAAGATGACTGCATTTTTTTTCGATCAAGTGGCATTTGTTTTGCTCCTGAACAGGTATGATCTCTTGAAAACTCTACTCTCACCAAAAGATGCATGTAGATAGAGCTGGCAGGAAAAGAAAGCCAATTCCAAGTGAAACTCTGGCAGAAAAATCAGCATGGGCAACAGTATGTCATTATCCTGTTTTGGATCACAAGTATGCACCCTGACTTTTTGTTCTTCAGAGAGAGCTCCAAAGCAAAAAGACACACTCACAGAAAATAATCAGGATACCCAGAATTTCATGACTATATCCAACTTTTTATTCTTGGAACTGTTCCAAGAATAATCTTTATCATCATGGACATCAAGTCATCTTGGTCTAGTTACATCACAGTAAGGAAGAGATACTTCCTATGTCATTTAAAACACATCTAGCTCATAAGTGTAGATAGCCTAAAGAAAATTTATCTGACTTTTGGTACTACTCATATACTTGGGCAAATACTGGACAATAGATCAAAGCAACTTTCCAGTAGGACAGAGCTTTTCCAGAACATATGACAAATTTGTCACTCTGACTAGTACGATTTAGTGAACACGTGCACAACCGTGAGAAGGGACTGCCCTAGTTTCAAGAATTACTATCTTGTAAGTCATGCTTGAGAATATTAGGAATAAATAGAATTTTAAAAGCATATATATTTCAGATTTGAACAGAAGTTTATGGCAAGACACTTGGAAAGCTAGGCTAGTCACTTTTTAAAAAAAATTTAAAGTTCTTTCTCTTTTAATATTTGTTACAAAGATTAGGTCTGATATCAAAGTGAATAAGGAAAAGAGGTAGGATAGGTTTGATTTTTATTATTGTAAACTTCTTCAACCTCCATGCTCATTTTAAAGCACCTAACTTCTAACTACATTGATAGTTTTTAAAGTTTCTGATCCACGAAGCTTCTACATACTACTTCAGTATATAGAACCTTCAGGATCAAGCTTGTAACAGAAATAAGTATTTTTAAACCTCCACCAGGGATTCAAAAGAACTCTCAGCAGCAAAGACTTTACAGACTGGTCTAATAAACATTAAGTGCATTTTCAGCCTACCTTTTTTACTCAGGTCAATAGCAGCTTCTAGAAGAACTTCTAATTCCCCTTTCGGCAACACAGGAACAACCCATCGAGGCCTGCATTAAGGAAAAAACAAAACACTGCATTTTAATTGCGTTTCTTAACATAAGGAATACGTGACCATGTGTAATGCTTTAAAACAGAGCAAAAATATGCATTTTTAAATGAACTTAAGAGGACTCTACTTTTCACACACACACACACGTGTTCTGATTTGTGCCTCTTTTTCTTTACAACTCTAACACCCTAAACAAAATATTTCTGGGAATCCAGTGAAACAAAGACATATAAATTCTGCTTTTCATATCAGGGTATTTGCACAAATGATCCTTAACATCCGAGAGAGAAAAAAAAAGTGCTTAAGGTATGAAAGTACCTGTTGATCATGTCATCCAACTTTGCCAGGTCTGTGTGTGGAAATGCAGGCTCCTCATCTTCAAGCTGAGGTGGAGCATCCCCTTGGCCCTGCTCATCAGGAGGGGTAGCTGGGGAATTCTCATTGGAAGAATCAGGTGACGATGTCTAAAATTGTTAAGGAAAAATACTTTAATTAAAAATGGTCTGCACTTGTGTGGCACTTGTTTTGGTATTTTTCCTTCACATGATGTTTCAAAGAATAACTTCAAAGAAATTATCTGTTACCACACATTATAACAAAATCATGACATTTTAGATCTATCAAAAAGAAAGAAAAAAATCATAAAACTTGCTATGAGCATTATATCTTGACAGGTTAAAAATTAAGCTACTTTCCTAGAAAGGAAAAGAAAATTTTTTTTGTCAGAGACTTCTATTTTCAGTGGACCACCCATTGAGAAGGTGAAAACAAAGACAATATGGATGGTCTATTTTTACAAATGTTCTAAAAAGAGGATAGATGTTTTAGGCAGAAAGTCAAGCTTCAGCAACAGCACAGAAGAATGAAGAGCAATCCATGAAAAACACTTTGTAAAAAGATTTGCGAAAATCGAGTAAAACGCATCTATGAAGCTGTCTCCTTAACCTCAAAGCACACTGATTGGTTAGACCCATTTTGATGGGCCAGTTCAAATGCATTTTGTTGCTGCAAGCGTACATGCATAAAGAAATACTACAAATTAACAGTGGACCAAAAAATGTTTCAAACTGAAAGAGTAAGATTCAGAAGGCCAAATGGGGACTAAAACATAACAACATTTTTAACATGTTGTAGAAGAACAATTAATGCTCATGAGAGAACAACCATTAAACCTTAAGATATTCAAGCACATAATCTTCAGTTTAAATTAAAAAGAATGGCCTTTTTTCTGGATTTAATTGCAGTTTAAATGCATTCTTTTCTGCTATTTTTTCCTGACGAAAGAGCCACCACACTATGATACAGTGTATTTGGAAGTTTTTGCTTCTTTCTGAAAGCCTGCTTACAAGAAACATGCTAAGCTGTTCTAGCCAGGTTAAGCTGATGGCAGTGTGTAGAGACAACTGGACCAGATTCTTCATAGTGGTGCTCAATGGAGGCAATGGGCACAAACTGAAACACTGGAAATTCCGTCTGAACATAAAGGAAACTCTTCCTTATCGTGAGGATGACTGAACACAGGCACAGCTTTCCCAAAGAGGCTGTGGAGTCTCCACTCTTCGAGCTATCTGAAACCTGACTAGACATGCTCCTGGGCAAAAAGGATGACATGATCTCCAGAGGTCCCTTCCGACCTCAACTGTTCTGCAGTTCAGGAAGTTTACTACAATGAACAGAAACTTAGCTGAAGCTGACTGATAAACATTCTAGACATCCCTGTAAGCTGTTTTATCCAAAAAGTGCTTTAGGTAGTATTGAGCATAAACAGAATTCACAGAGGGTAGTGTTACCAATCTCTGACAGGCAAGTCAACAACATTCTGAGGAAGCTTCTGACATCATTCCAAGAAAATTTCTTACCCTAAATACATATGCTTGAAAGAACTATACCACAGCCTGAGAATGGAACCACTTTGGCAATACAGTGCTCCCTAACAGTATCTACTTTGCCAAGCACTGCCTTCAACCCTTAAATTCTTTTTGTACCTCCAGGCTGAAAAAGAGCATCTAATGTAACTAGGCTTCTCCAGGAATACACAAAAATCACAGTTCAAATATATTTCAGAAACATTATGTCTACATAACTAACCCTGTACTTCTAAACAACTTGATCGTTAGTATCATACCTGATTCTGCTGTAGGGGAGGCTGGGACTGTCCATCAGGAGCCTGGCCCTGGCTGTCATTCCCTCCTACCGGAGAGCCACGAGTCGTGGCTGTCATACTCGACACAGGGCAGATCTTTGCAATTTTGTCTGCTTATGTAGTTGTTGTGAGAGAAGAAATTATAGTCCGCTTAGTAAAGTTGAAGTACCAGCATATGTTTGCCTTAAAAAGCTCCAACTCAAGAACATGCCATCTTGCAGAGACCATTGCATAACCTGCAATAAAGATAATATGCTATATTGACACATGCATTAATGACAACAACAAAATAATCCAAACTTGGAAAGAAAACTACAAAAAGATATCACCGTAAGGAATCTTTTATTTAAAATTTAGTATTCCTTTTTACTGAGTACAGTTGACATCAAAAGAAGATAACAGCTGAAGTAATTTACCGTGATTATGCTGCAGGTAAATATTGCACAGATCATCACCTTCAGACCACTGAGAAAGTGACCCCACCCTGAACACAGTTGCTCACTCTAACACAGTCTTGCTTAAACTGCAACAGTAGATTTTAAAAATGCAATTAAGATGTTGATTTAAGCATAGGTTTGAATCTAGTTAAGAACAGCCATACTTGTCATCTTTTCCGATATTCTGTCCCAACATTGCCCAATGGCAGATGTCTGAGGAAAATTACTGGAGATTGCTTCTACCTCAGCTAAGATCAGTAGCAATCCTGCAGACAAACTTTTTGATCAAGGGCATTTGACCAGTATTCCCTTCTTCCACCCCTCGCCAGGTGAAGCCTGAGTATGCTGACCTTTACAAAGCCTATCTTAGCCCCATCAAGTATTTTAGGGGATTATATAAAGAAAATGGTGACATCCAATTTATGTGCTAATCCTGTAATCATGACATACCAGCAGTTCAATAATCATTACATATTTCAACTTCATTGCGCATCATTTAAGTAAAGAAATAAAAAGTTGCATTAAGCTACTCCAGCAACTCCACTCTGTACCACAGGGCACTATATAACCACAGAAGACAAAACAATTTTCCAGAACAACTCACAGACTTCCTGGCACTAGATAAGCCAACAATATTACTCAGAAAGTTCAAAAACTAAGCATGATGGTAGAAAAAAAAATTGTATGAACTTCTAGAATGATTCATTTGGCCCTGTAAAGTTCCTGATTCAATCAGCAAGAGCTTCAAATTTACAGAGTAGAGTAAAATTTATGCTGTAACACTGTGCATCTTTTTAACTGTTTTACTAGGGCATCAAATCACAAATTAATTTTTAGTGCTGTTGTTGTCTTTCTCCAAGACACTAAAATCCTTTCCTATATTATGCAGTTTGTAAGCCCAGTTACATAAACAACGTAAACTTTAACTCTGGGTATGCTACTCCTTCTCTCTAGTCTCCAATATTAACAGTATCAACATATCTAGAGATCTCTTTTTTAATACTCGTGCTAAAATTATGTCTGCTTGTGAACAAAACTAAAACTGTGTTCTTGGAATACAGTCATTTATAATCTATCCTCATCCTTCAGAATGTATACTCAAAGTCTGTCAGGTCAGAAAAAGGCATTACTACTTGAGGGGTTTTTATTATTATTATTATTATTTTAATTGTGGTAGAGCCAACTCTACCACCACAATGAACAACTCCATCATCTCTCCACTGGGTTTGGTCCACAATACAGCCACAGAAGAAAAAAAAATGAGCTAGTAAAGACAGGAAAAGAGTTGAACAGCTCCTTTTAGTAGCAATCCTGGCCTGGGTTAACTTAAACTGCAAGAAAGTAAAGTGATCCCTTAAAGCTGCGGGTTCAGAAGAAGTTACTGCAAGTGCAGGCAGGGTTCCTTAAATGTCTTCCCTTTCCTATACTACTGCTATTGCACAAACAATCCTGAAGGGACCCAGTTAAGGGCACTACTAGAGGGAACAGAAAACATCAGAAAAACAGTGGACTGGTTGAAAAGTCCAAGTCTTTTTTCTTTCTTTCTCCTATTTGATTACTGCTTAAGACACTAAACTCAACGCATATTACTCATGTAACATTCAACCCACTCTTCATAAAAGTGTATTTCCAAAGTATCCAGTCAAGTTCACTTGTCTTGGACAAATCACAGCACAGAAGATATTGACAGCTGCTTAAGAAATAAACTCATCACTTCTTACCCCAATCTTTGTGATGCCCTCAGAAATACAAAAGCAACTTTGAGTCACGCTGCAGCTAACCAAAAGCATGCCATCTCCAGTAAATGATATGCAAATAGTATAAGAAGCAGTTACATGCTAAATAGCAAAGATATCCTTGTTACGGTATTTTCCTTCTAACTCCAAGGAGCATACGAACGTTCTTTGTAAGCGTAAATCATCATCCGATTTATGTATTTTATATAATATCAGAAGGCAGTCATTTACCAGTCCTGTTTTTAGCCACTGATTTAACCATTTATATATTTTAGACAAACATCAAGTCGTATGCCTAAACAGAACACTCTACAGTTTTAATCCTCCAGAATCAATTACCCACAATTTTGAACTGCAATCACAGCTCTTTAATTCACATTCACCAATTTCAGTTTTTTAGAGTCAACACTCACCAAGGCGGGCAGTTTGGCTCAGCTCAAGTTTAGCCTTTAAATCGAACTAGAATCAACTCATCTCTAATCAAATCTGAACTGATGCAGTGACAACCTGTCTTGAATTTGCAGACAGCTCAATAGAAACAATCTGACCTGCCTGCATTCAGCTGAATCCTGTGGAGAGTTTATTTTTATTTATGCATTTCATTTCTACTATATGATTTTGTATTCACTATACTAATCTGTGTTTAAAACAAACCCATCATCCTTGTCAAAACCTCTGAAAAGATGTTCATACACAGTATCAAGATGGAGACAGACCTTTGTTAAATGACATAGTAAGTACTCCATTATTAACCAAGTGATATAGAGACTGGAGACCAAGTAAAATGAACTCCAGTCTGACATAACTGTTCTGATTGCCACCTGAATAAATCCTGATTTTTTCCCCTATTTCTTTCTGTCCTTCTGATCTGCCATTAAACTACAGAAAAGAGTCAACTTTTTCCCCCACCTGATTTGTTGTCATTTCAATAAAGCTGGGAAAATACTATTTTGCTTTTTTGACTACGTATACTCCTCACTTAGAGCATACCACATACCGTAAGTAACAGTTCAAATTTACACCAGCAAGAGGTTACACAAAGGGATTCAGGAAACAGCACTGCCTTTGCAGTAAGAGGGTCCTCTGCTTCCAGGCACAGGAATTCAGTACAACTGGACACCTAAGCCTCACTTTAGCTTCTACAGATAGCAGAAGCACTGAGTGATGCCTACATTCATAGCAACCTCATACCTATGTGACAGAACAACAATATTTTGTTTGGAGAAGAAATCAAACACATTTTCTAAAGCCAGGAAAAAAACATCAGACACAGGCTCTGGGAAAAGTCCCAGATAAGAAACAAATGTACTTGTTTAAATAAGTACCTATAAGTACTACTCTGTTACAGGGTAAAGTGTGACACAGTAAATACAAAGGATAGCATTTTAGCATGCTAACGATTAAGGAATATATGTAATTTTCAGTACAATTGCCTTCTGGAACACCTTCCAAATACTCCAACAACGTATACAGCCTTCCTCCCAAATTATTTATTTATAATATTGAGTCACAGAGAGGGCGAGTACAAGGTGGCAGAAGATTGCGGCAGACCTCAAAATACAATTAATAATATAACTTTATAATGTTCGAGCGCTAGACTAGAAACCCCAGCCAATTCTTCCTTTTATTTAGAAGATTTCGGCTATATAAAGGGAATGAAGATGCATGCCACAGAAGCAATCTGCTCTGCAGTATGATAATAACATATGCCAGAGTATTAGTCTGTTCTAGCACAAATAAAATTTTTACACCTTTTCATCAATTTTAGTTACTCAACATCAAAGAAGAGAGCTTTCTAAAATCATATACCAAGTCTAAGAAACAATATGATTTTTTACTAGAATTATTTATGAAATAATGTTTCTATCCCATCAGGGTCTCACAGAAGGTGTGCCTTTTAAGTGCTGTACTGCAAAAAACAGAACTGAAGTAATACAAATTCTAGATTGAAAAGTATCACGGTTTTGTTTCATATAAGATTCTACAAACAATATTCTTATAAACCTAATACATGCTGATTCACCACAGGAGGTGATGTGGTTATAGTCTAAGAAATTAGACTTAGGAATCTGACCTTATACCTCATCCCTCTCTTTCAATCAAAATGCCTTCTCCTTTAGAAACACTTCCCCAAAAACCTGTAACACTGACCTAATTCAGAAGTTACATTTTATACACACCCCCACGATTTTCTCATTCTTCTACTTTGTAGTTTGTTTTTTAGGAAAGAGGAAATGATTTATGTATTCAGGATATAAAACTACTGTAGCCTCAGTTGTTTACTCAGGAAAAATGACATGCACTAAATGAAACATCTTCTATGATTAGTAAAAACTGCTCATTAAACAACAACTATTCAATAGAGCAAAAAACATCTAAGCTGGAGTGCTGCTTAAAATCTATCTGATCAGCAGCAGTTGAAGGAAGCTTGTTTTTCTCTTTGTTTTAATCTCAAATGTCTCCTATTACACGGACAACTATTTAGATTCTTTCTCCTAGTAAGGAAGTACTAGCACATCTGAGTCAGTCAACTGGATCAGACTCCAAAATATTATTTCAAAATAAAGTATTTTGATCACTATGAAATTTCATCATACAAATTTTCAAGGCACAGGGAAAGACAGACTGTGGCAGCACAAGTTTCTCTAATGTTGGAAACAGTCTCCACAAGAATGTATACTTCAATTTACCTTTTTCAGTCTCATAAAACTTTAAGAATAAAGTGGGATATAGCCTCATATAGTCTTCAGTTCTTTCAGGACATTAAAAAAAAAAAAACTTCAAAGCTTAATGTTGAGATATATAAAGATCAAACTACATCCACCTATTAGATAAAATCTTCACTTCTTACAAATAAAACTATGCTTACCGTTCATGTCAGTTTAACAAGCAGGAGAAGCACAGAAAGTAAACTGTCAAAACAAAGCATCACCTTTTGCTGTTAGGCCAAAAGCAAACCAAAGGGGCCACAACTCCGTAAACACGGTCTTAAAGGAGAAACTGCCTAAGAGCAGTCAGATCTCCTAGTACCAGCTACATAATATCCTATGCTGAAGACAGCATTCAGGGATGCTGCAGAAAATGCCAGTTTTAAACAATGACATCTCCTTTTCCTTGAGCAATAGCTAAGTATAACAACTATAAATAGAAGCTGTATTTCAGAGATGTGACAGTCTGATCCTAATATCTTCTCCCCACACTTTAAAGCACTGTGGAATTTATGGCTGAAAATTTCAAGTTCTCAGAACGTTCGAAGAATAGTCTTAATGTAAACCAGACTTGCGGAAAACAAAGTTCAACAACCTCAAAGAGATGAGAATGTCTTACTTATATCCTGTCTTAAGATAACTGTAATACTGATGAGCGTGGCATATTTCAAGTACAAATCAAGTACAGAAACAGAAAATTCAGTATTCTCTCCAATCACTTTACAAAAATGAAAACGAAACAAAAAAACTCCCCCCATCCAACACATACGCTAGACATAGAAGATTTAACGATGCAAAGAAAAAATTCTTGAGTAGTTCTGTTACTGCAAAACCATGCAGCTTCCATTTATTTAGGAGTTTTCCAAACACCAATGGGGACAATGGGATCGGTTTCTCATGTAACTCTGCTTGAGGCACTGATGAAGAGAACACTCTGACTGATTACATTTAACTGTTCTAGGTTTCACATGAAGCCTAAACTTAAGGCAAGGAAGAACTTACAGATTCCCTTTTCAGATCATCAGAAGCAAAGCTCCTTCTCAGACTTCTGTGGCCAAAGTTGCCTCTTTTCCAATAATTTTTTTCAGTTTCAGTATAAAACTCTCATTTAAGCGTAAGTGGTCCAAGAAATTCTAACCAAAGTAAAACTGTATTCAAGCTAAGGCTGAAAACCCAGTGTTTGTCACAGTATGTCAAGACAACAGATTTAATATACTTAACAGATTCAACAGATATTAGCTTCTTGGTTCCACATGGAACAACTTCCCGGAAGACTTTAAAACAACCAAGAAAATACATCAGAACACAAAGCATTGCCTTACTTCAAAAAAAAAAAAAAAAAAAAAAAAAAAAAAAAAAAAAGCAACGAAATTCAGTCTCACTCATCTGTGAAACAACACTGGACAGCAGCAATGAGCATCTTTCTATTAAAGCTGTTTATTTGGCAATAATTCTTGAATTCTTGATATATTTAATGATTAAACAGTGCACATCTGGATACCGAAAGTTTTCTTCCTCCCCCCCACAAAGTAACAACAGGTCAAGTCTTCAGATCATACAGTTAGTTCTTCTGGCTACAAAACAAAAACAATCTATTTCAATTCTTGGTCTGAGGAAGAAGAGGTTTGCACATACGACAGTAAATAAAATAGAATGCTGAAGATGCAATGCAACACCAAAAATGAAAGCAGTGAATGCCTTACATATAAAAGCAGCAAACATCAAGACAATTAACTGTGCTCTCTTCAACAGGCTGCGGCTTGCTCTGCTGTTACATCTTCCTGTAAGTATATACTGCAGGTTTCTGTTCTAGACAGAACACCAAGTTGGACTGGGCCACTCACCCACTACGATCCAGTCTCAGGCACTTTCAGTGGAAGTTATGGTGGTTCAACTCACGTGGAGTTGTGTTCTCAGTGATACATAATATATTGTGAATGACAAAAGGAGGTACATTTTACAGACCCTGCAATTCTGTCATTTAAATTGGTAGTTTAAATGTTTTCAAGTGATTAAGAAATTATATTCAAGTCACTGCTAAGTAGCTAGCTAACATACTCTACATGCTGGAAAGGGCCAGGGAGAAGAGGCTTTTGGTCATATGATAATGAAACAAACTAGTCCTTGCAAGAACATAATCAAGCTGAGTAAATAAACCAAACACCAGTACACGCATGCATTATAATCTAAAAAGAGCAAGCTTAATTTAGAGTCACATCTACCTGAACATTGTTCAAGATACGGAAATCTATTTTAAATTTGTTTGCTTAAAACTATGCCTTTTGCTTACTATGCAGCCCTTTTCCTGATCTCACTAATGGTCATGCAAAAAAGTGGATGAGATTTCCTTTTACGTTTTAATAAAAGCACAAGCTACAACAGGAAACAACTCCAAAATTATGTATATTTAAAAAAAGTACCACACCACATATCTAAGTACTTGACTACATACATTTTTTTCAGACAGAACTGGATTCAGTATCATGGTGCTGAGCAACACTATGCTGTATTTTTTCCCAATTATGCTACAGTTGATATCTTCAAGAGGCTGTGCTTCTGCAATCTGAAATAGTA
Organism: Rhea americana; assembly: GCF_003343005.1. Lineage (NCBI taxonomy): Eukaryota > Metazoa > Chordata > Aves > Rheiformes > Rheidae > Rhea > Rhea americana. The sequence continues at coordinate 273,199 of NW_028186467.1, read as the reverse complement.
TATTCTCAGCAATTAGAGTCAATTATGATTACTCTTTATGTTTTAGAGACTACAAAGAGTGTATGTCACAATTTTCAATATTTTTTCTTGTGACTGGCCATTTACACCATGAATTCATATCTTTCATCATTCTTGAGGTCAGAGCTGATGTAATGGCTTATTATTGTCTATGCTGTGAACGTCTACAAGCTTTTAAAAACATAAATAAAATCTACATAGAATATGATACTGCGGAGGACAACAGCAAAAACAAGGGCTTAGAAAATAAGATTTTTTTTTCCAAGATGCTCCAGAATATGTATATTAACTTAAGATGGTATGGCAGCAAGATCAAAAGACAACAAAGGTAATTAAGAATGTGTTCACTTACTGTAAACCATTAATTTATGTTCAGGCTTTTGTCCATTTGAGAAATGAAACTAAATCATTTATAATTATTCTGAGTTGACCCAGTAGGTCTAATTCTGCCAAAAGCTACATTTTCCAACACCCAGTCCTTTACAGAGAACAGAAGAACATTAAACAAGGACAAATCATGGTTTAATATTTACACTTAAATAAAGCTCTAGATTTAGTAAAAGACTACACATATTTGCAGTAGATATGTCACCTTCTATCCTATCACCTTCTGAGGCTGCATTATTATGATATCATGTCTACTTATTGACACTGCAAGAAAGTAAAGAATATGTCTGAAGTTCGCATCAAGGACTGACAAAATGCCTTTAGTCCCCATTTCTGACTGCCATTATATTTGTAGTTTAGTCATATAGCCATAATACTTAAACACTTCACGATGTTTATCCAATTCTAAAATGGATGTAGTAGTCACACCCCCTCAAAACTATGTGGCAAGGTTTAATGTCCATAACACTTTGAGAACCCTCTTTGTTCCTTAAAGCATCAATCCAAACGCCAGTAATTACAAGAAGTTACACTATTAGACATTTTAAAAGATTGAATTTTACCTGATTTTAAAAAGGGATAATTAACTTGTAATGTTACTTCATACTCTGCTACAAGGAGTATTATTATTGGATGCTCAAAAGTCAATGAACAAATCCAAATACATTCCCATACTATAGAAAGCAAAAAACAGACTGCCATTCAAAAATGAAAGCTTCTCTCACCAAGATATGAATTCCTACAGCAAGGTACTAGGGAAAAGAAGAAATTTAAAAGTTTCAGAGAATTGAGTTACCAGTAATTTCCCACCAGCTGCCGAAGCACAATATAAAAGGAGAATGAAAAGCCTTGGAAATGTACAGATAGAATACATCACAGGATCTGAAAGAGACAGGCTAAACTAGACATCTCTTGGATACCTGCATTTACACAGAAGTACTCATCTCTGTTTTCTGAGCATGGAGATGTTCACAAGAAAGCCTCCCAATTCTTGAGAATTAATATTCATCATAAGAGCAGACAGAAGTAAATTGTATTTCTGTACTGGTTTGAAAGTTTTCTGATTTTTACTAGTTAAGGCAGTATCAAGCAGTGGTTCAGAGAACAATAACCAAAACATGATAGCAACACATTCAATCTCCTAGTGGACTGAATGTTTAAAACTGTTTCAGGAGAATATACAGGTTTATGTATCAATGCAGGTAAAAAAACTAAACTCCATTTTTATTAACTTCATGAAAATTTATTTTGATAAACATTAAAACAGAAGTTATACATTCCTTAATGAGCTTTTTCGTGCAATTTAAGACACAGTTCCTGAATATATTCTAATTGATTATCTTTATTTCTTATCTAGTATGTTTTTCCTAGCAGACATGATCATCCTCCATACTTAAGAAATACACAGTCACAATACCCTAGCAATTGTCATATACATCACTAAATAAGTGAAATAGTATAATGGCAGAGAAGGCTAAAATGTTCAAGTAATATTTCTGATCTGAATCTTAATACAAGATGGCCAAGAATCAAACAAGTTATAACTTCTACTAGATCTTGGAAAACAGGATATGGTACAAAATAGCACAGAATGGAAGCACGGGAGTAGGGAGATGAAGAGAAGAAATCAACTCAGAACATAAACCTGCTGAGTGAAAGAGAGCCACCAATGTGACATCCTACAGTCTCATAAACGTAAGATCAGTTTAACGCTTTTCTTTATAATAAATGCGAGATGCATTTGTGACTACCTGAACCTGTGTATTGCATTTGTCTTTACATGCTTTTCTGATTAAGTTTATAGTAAAATACAATTTTTTTTTCAGAAAATCTCCACTGATTGAAATAAGAATTATTAAGAAAGTTTTAAAAACCAAGACAATATTCCCAGACAAATCCTTCAGGAATCAGTTCTCAATCCCACACTACTCAGTATTATCAATAACCTAGAGGAAACTATAAAATTATTTATAAAGTTTGCACATGACACAGACTAATGGAGTAATAAAATTGAAGGCATGTCACAAACAGCGTAATCTGGATCATCTGATAAACTGAGTACAATAAAACATGCGCTAGCATAGCTAAGTATAAGGTCAATCACCAAGGCGGGGGGGGGGGGGGAAGGGGCATACAAAATACTTAGTGTGCATCAGAAAACATGACTAGAAGAATGCTCAGTGTACAAAAGCAACTGAACAAAAGTCACAATTGCTTATTTTCACAAGAATAGATTTCAGGATTGTTGTGTTTTTAAGCAGGAGCATACCATTTTGCTAACAGAACTCTTAAGAACTTGTGAATTGCAACCTGTTACATCCAGAAAAGCCATAAGTAGCAACAGACACTTTCTCATTTCATTGAGACAGCTAATCAGTGGAGAAGGTAATATCTGGAATCAAGTATCTCAACCAGCTACAAGACTGGCCAAAGGACAGAACACTGGAGACCATTCACTTTCGAGGCAATCTAGCTGTTCTGGGTTTTAAAGTCTTATTTATCTTTTTTCCTCCTTACAATAAGGGAAAGTTTCAATTTTCAGACCTCTGTGTTTACTCGCTTCTTCAACTTTTGGACATATCAGACAAGAACTGAAAAACTAGTAGGTAAATAGTGTATGAACTATGAAGTATATGAAATAGTATATGTAAGTATACTTACACCAAACTTTTTTTTTCCCAAAGAAGTAACTATGGCCAATCAAGCACAAGCAAAACTAGAAAAAAGCAGTGTAGACTTGCCATCCCCCCTACAACTTTTGATAAGAGGAGCATAATTTTCTACACAACTGAAAAGGAAATACTGTGTAATCAAGCCCAAAATTATAAATATAATAAAACATTATCTCATGCTAAGAGCTTTCAAGTCGCAGCTTCTCAGCTGCTAGAAACAGCACATAAAGCTAAGACAATCAGCTGAAATCCCTACCACCTACAGATTGCTACTTCTTAAATTAATGTCCATTCACAAATTTAACTTTTAAAACGTAAGTGATATAAAGAATAAGCTCAGTAACACTATTCTTCACAACAAGTAAGAAGGGATGATACTGAAAACATACCAGAATACTAAGTAAAATTGAAGTAACATTTACATTCACTGCAAAGCAATTTTCCAAGGTGTGGTTTTCCACTGAAAGGGGCTAGGAACTGTATCTTCCAACATATTAACAGCTAAGTACGACGACACTGTTATGGTTTTGAGTTGGAAATTAAAGCAGATAAGAGATATAAAATACAGCCAAAACACAAAACTAAACAGAGAGAAAACTCTATATTTAAGAGGTTTAAAACAAAATGAGTAATAAGTGAAGGAAAAGAAGTTACCACAGGCTATGCACAGGAAAACACTGCTAAATCTTCAACACTATAAAACAAAAGAAAAGGACACTTCAGGAAAAGGCTCTCAAGAGTGAAATCACGACAACAAGAGAGCACCAAGCACCATTTTTACCCATCGCTATGATGATTTTAAAGCAAGCATTCAGCAAGAAAGTCAATTCATGCAATCCAATACACTAGCTTCTATATGTTCTATCTATTCTACATAATGCTAAAACAAATCAACCAAACCTAATTCTGTTAACATGCAACTTTTCAATTGATTCAGCCAACATAAAAAAACTGTCTATTTATATTTTTCTCTGCTGAGCAACACCCGCTTTTAAAACACTAAAGCAACTGCTCAGGAAAAACAAGGCTGAAAGTTTTGTTTGCAGAACGTTGTCAATCTCAGTTTTGTTCCACCTTTGTCAACGAACACCATTAGTGCTACTCTTCTCAGTAGCTTAAACTGATTAAAATGTTTGTGCCTGGACATACCATAACTTGACAGCAAATCACGGGTTTTATTTAGTTCAGATTTGCTATAACAAATCTGGAATATTCATATTTAGATTGGCTTTAATAAAAGTCTTCCAAAATAAACAAATATTAATATTTCTATACAGAGTTTTCCTCCAAACTGCAAGCCCCAGTTTATTTTAGATATTTCAGAAGCTCCTTCTTTATCATCTTAAGGGATATTCTTCTCCTCTTTCATGATGAAATCTTTGGGCTTTTACCTTTGTAAAAGCTTTGTGCTTTTTATTTTTTAATGTCTCTGACATTTTGAGGATAGCAGTAAAACCACTGATGTATATCCACAACTTTAATTCTGTAACTTGCACAGAAAGCTTTTATTACTGCTTCAGGTTGGATTAGATTCTATGATTTCTCTCCGAAACAGTCCTAAAAGGTTTACTAGAAAAGAACACAAGTTTTGTAAGCTCTTAAGTAGCCACAAGTTATCTCATTTCTTTTTTGGCGATTGCTAAGAACCTGTATCCTCTTTTTCTGCTGACCTCTGGAACTTGCTAAAAGTTGTGTTTTCTTTACTGCAGGCCTCGTAAAGAAATCTCAGGGTTTTTCAGCACAATTAACTCCATCTCTTCTGCTAACAAAAAACCCTACTCCTCTGCCAACGGAAGAGTTAATGCTAATTCACATGTCCATCTGCAGACAAAAATCTAGAAGCTTAAGAAAAAAACAGCTTAAATCACAAGTGCTCCCTTTGACCTGCTGTACTATTCATATATAAGTCAGTAGTTCATAATCATAAGAGCAGTTTAATACATTTGGAAACTTCAGTTCTTGTTAGCAAAACAAATGAAAAAGTTAACAATACTAATGTTCCACTCCTGGAAGAGCCCACTCATTACAGAACTCTACAAATGTTCAAATTACGATATCCCCCAGAGAAACATACATACATATACAAACACACACACACGTGTGTGTATAAATATATATATATACACATATATATCTCACAGGTTGTTCCCACTCATTACAGAACTCTACAAATGTTCAAATTATTATTTCCCCCAGAGACATACATACACATACATGTATATGTATGTGTGTGTGTGTGTATGTATAAATAAATCCTAAGTTGTTACCTCTGATGAAGTTCATATAGTCTACTAGGCTACTTAAGAAGAACAGCTCTTTGAAGATGCTGAAAGGCCCGCACTACCTTGATTCTTCCTAAAGTATTTGAAAGGAAGCTTAATGGCATCTCCCAGGTTTAATCCATTTGTGGCTTTAAAACATGAAATTATTTATAGTATACTGCATACAGGACTTTAAGAAATCTAATACTATAAATATTCAAAATGTGTCAAACGCCATACAGCCAATGAATTACGGATATTACCACACTGTTACTTTTGCATATTACTCGTGTGTTCTTTGTTAAAACTTGAACACACCTCCAAATACATCACAATATACTCTACCCCATGCTACTGCCACAATTTTCACCACACTATAAGGCTTCTGTTTGAAAAATCAAAGGCTAAAGTTAGCATGTAAAATCAGGCCATTCTCTTCTCACTCCCTTCATCTTTAGGTATAAAGTTAGCAACAGAATTTAAAGGTTTCTCCAAACTATTTTCAACATTACACTTAAAGAAAATCATTCAAAGTAATTTTCATAATACTCTGTGATACTATCAATACATTACAGGAGTTATACCTCAAAGAATATGATTCAGACAATCTACCACTGGATTAACTGCAAATGATTAAAGCATTGAACAGCATCTATATCTGATATAAGTTAGAAGCATTTTACATTCTTGAATCATGACTAATGAACTTTATGAAATACTTAGACATTTTTAAATGCTTTAAATTCAACAAATATTTTAAGCATTCCCATAATACTAACATTAACTCCACTACAGTTTAACTCTGCTTTTTGTTTGGTATTCAATCAGAAAGCACAAACTAAGCACAGGAAACTGGACACTGACATCATCAAGCATAATTTAGAATGCATCAAACGCACAAAGGTGATATCTACTCAACTGGGAAGGTCAAGTTCATCCTTCAATTATAAGGTTCTTCTTTACAATTGCTTAAAACTTTGCCAAACTTCTGTTTTCCAGTGTACTAACCACATACCTTATTCAGCCTGAAGAATTTTGTAGAGTTCCACGTAGAATATGCTAGCTATTCACAAGAAAACATTTTGTTACTTCCTGTTGCCAAAATCAGTCCTTACAATCATTTCAGCCAGAAGATACATGCTCTGAAAAAAAAACACTTTTACACAAGCTCTGTAGAGGTGTTATAAGCTGATAGCTAATTTTTTTGGAAGACTATCTGCCTTAAACATGCTCCACTCCAATTAAACTTGTTCAATCCATCTGCCCAAACATACTCAGAACATGACTGAAAACAGTCTATCCACTGCAGAAGACTTATATAATAGTTTGCCTTAAAAACTCTGTAGGGCAATAAGAAAGGACAACAGGAACAGCACTTTCTATGTATATCTTAATGCCATTTCGGCCAGTGAAAGCTGTTGTTTGATTTACATGCAAAAGGTTAAGCAGCACCGGAAGTTAGACAGGAACAAGTAAGGAATCCCCTGAAAAGCTGATCATGAACCAAGTAGGAATAGAAACCTGAAGGGTTATTTCCATTCTTCCATAGACTCAGAAAGTGGATCCACTGCTCCTGAAACTTAGTATTCCTGTATCTATCAAACCTATCAGAAAGCATGTCAACAGCCTTCCTTACTGTGAAATGCAGGAAATAATCATCTAATACTACCACATCCTAAAGAGTAAGCATGGGTTTTAAAACACCATTGTAGCTGATGACCAAAATCCTTCACTAAAGAGCAAGTCATTCTCCAAAAAGCTGAACAGTAAGAACTAATCTCCTGGTACCCAATAGTTAACTGCTAAATCACACACCCCCTTGCTGAAGTGTACTCCACTCAGTACACAATATAGTCTAATAAAGCTACTAGTTTTCAGCTGAATCTACTCCACCAACAAGCTAAGACAGACAACAGGAATGTTCAACCGCTCCTTCTAGAGACAGTGCTTAAACTGACTTGAAGTGACTGTGGCATGTGTAGTCACTGCAGAACTCTTGTAAGGTAGCTGTACCATCATAACGCATAAATGCACCTACTCTGCTTGTATTACTGGAATTTCAGTGAGAAAAGACAATCTTATTCCCAAATAAGAGAATTATATGCTGGTAGATTTCAGAACACAAGTTTCACTAGATATCTGCATGTGGACAAGCCTTACCTGAAGGTACAGCTTCACAGCCTGCTGAAACAATGTGAGTCTACACTGTCACAAGGGACATGATCTTGCCTGCTCTCATCCTAACCACCTTCTCAGCACCAGCATTAGCCCTTGTGTAGTCACACAGCCAGCCAGAACAAGAAACCAATCTGGCTGAAAGGTAACTGGAGAAAAGTGGGAGAGGAATGAAAAATATTTTAGTTTTCCGCTGAATCACATGCCATATGAACAGTAACAACAGGACAAGAAACAGGCATAATCTCTAACTATGGATAGAACTATCTATTTCAGCTTCAGTGCAAATCAATCATGAAGATACACTCTGAGAGTTACAGGAGGAAAAAGGAAGGAAGTAGAACACAGATAATTATAGTTAGCATTTATTTAACTAGAATCAGCAACCAAAGTTCATATACGTCAGACCAGAAATGAGTCTTGGCACTGTGGAGGTATCATATAGGCCAAAATTTTTTCCTCAAATACACTGGTTATCACAGGAGAAAGCAAACAGAAAAAGCTGATCAGTATATGGTATGTGCTAGAAACCTCAGCTGATGAAAGGCAGAAGTTTAGTCACACACACGCACACACACAAAAAAAAAAAGGGAAAAGAAAAGGAGAAAAAAAAAGATAGAGCATTCAAGGCTAAGTCTGAAAAGGGGAATGCAAAAACTCTGTCTTTTCCCTGGAAATTAAGATAAAGCTAGTGAAGCACATAACAGAAGAGGACATTTTGATCACAGTGAGCCATGAAAATGAACTTAGTACACTTTCAAAAAATGTGACCACAGGCACGGTAAGTCAGTGACAAAGCTGCAGTAGGGAAGGTAGAAGATGTAAAACAGGCATGCTGAGATTTTACTTCTGCTGATGAAGAGGGAAAAAGCTAGAGTTATGGAACTGTAAACACTGCTGCAAGTTCAAAATATGATCCAGAGACATAGGTCAAAAACACCTGGAATTACAGATGACAGAGCATGAGGAAGAGTAAAACAGCAGTGTCCACTATGATTGTCAAAATCTCACTACATTCAGTGGAATAAATGTTCAAGAGAGAGGGATTGAGACTCCTGATACATGCTCTCCAAATTTGTCCAAGGCTCAATTTGTCATCCTGGTCCTGTATAATCTAGAATTTTCAGGGTAATTACTGTAATTTAATTTCCATCAAACTGAACTTATTTCCAGTCCTCTGGATGGATAGTAATCAACTGAGTCACCAGAAAGTAAAACTATCCATACCTTATTTTTTGCAGAAGTTAAACGACATTTCACAAGACATGAAACAGAACTGTGGAAACTGAAGAGAGGTAGCAGTGTTAGTGTTAAGGCAGCAATACAGAACCATTAAAAATTGAATTCTGTCTGTGTTCTCTCCATACATATTGCAGGACAAACCAAAGATTTTTCAGATTACCCCTCATCATCCTCCTCTCACCTTCTGGGTATTGAGACACACAAGGGATAAACTGAGAGAAAGAGTAAAGAAGCACAAAGCAACTTTAGCCAACATAAGGTGTCTCTAGCACATGAATATCAAAAGTCTGGTGAAACCCTATGATAGAAAGAAATTTTGATGTTTATAATCTCTGTATCTCAATTCTTCATCAATAAAACAGGAGACAATACACGCGTTTCAATTTACAGTGTGATGTGAGAAGTAATACATAAATTTTTGTGAAGTATATAGTTAGAGAATGAAAGTACCAATGAAGTTCATTAATGATTACCACCTCTACTCAGCACAGGATTCAGACTGATTTAACACATGCACTTACACTGTGAATTGCAACAGTAAAATACTGAATAATAATCCAACTCAACCCATATTGCAAACTGAATGAGTCAAGAACCTAACAGAGGAAAAGTTCATAATTAAGCAGGGAAAAACAGGGGGTTGTGCTGACAAGTTTGACTCTCACACTGCCTAATTTTCCTTCTTCACATAAACACAAGGAATCTCCATTTAAACTATCTTCAATTCAAGCTATAATTACCCATTTCAATTATAAAATGGGTAACTAGATTATATGACTTGTGTATTTTTCAAGGCTCTTTGCATTGTTTTTCACAGCACACAATTTTCAAGAAACTTCAATGAGCCAATTGAAAATTCAACCAGAAAAATGAAGAACTAAAGTATTTTAAAAAAAAATGAGCTTTTAGTTTTGTTGAGGAATCTGTTCTGAAACATAACAAGTCACAAGTCCTAATGAAATAATATATACTATAAATGAGAAGGGAAAAAAATAATACTCCTATCCAAATTCTATTTTTGTCTCATCTTTGGGGGGAGAGCATGGAGGAACAAACTTTTCACTTGCAGCTATCAAATTTCTGAGCAAAAATAGTGTACCTCAAACATCACCCTCTCTTTTAAAACCTAAGAGCAAAAAAACTCAACTGATACTATATCCTGTGACAAGTTGTGGTTGTTTGTAAATAAAGTTCTCTTTTTCCAAAAAAACTCTCTGTTTTTTTGGAAACACCCAACCTCACCAATTTTGGGAATGTAAAGCATCAACTACACAGGAACATGTAAGCATGAGAGAGTACATGAACATCCAACTGGGTACTCTAACTTCTCAGGTAACTTTTTCAGAGAAAAACTGTAAGAGGAAACAAAGAATTGATTAAACAGAGGACACTCACGAAGGAAAATATAAACTGGTAAAAGCCTAGACCGTAATTTTCAAGATTAATAAAATCTCAGCACTGAGTTTCTTCAAAGCCAAACAGTTAACCCCAGGCTAAGCAGGCAGCTAGTATCAATCTAAATATTCAGACAAAACTTTCCCTTTTTCTATTAGGAAAAAGATATATCAATGAACAACAACAGGAAGTATCTTAAGAGAAAAACATTTCCAAAGTTTGTGAAAGAAGCATTCAAAAAGCCCTTTAAATGCCTACTCTACCAGTCTATGCAACAACAACAGAAACGTACCCCAAATTAATTTTTCTAATTCCTACAGATGGAAAAACTGTTGCACCTGAATGTTTAAACTTTAACATGGTTATTAACTTTTTTCTTGATTCTAGCACCAACGTTCTGAGAAAACAACTTACACGTGTCAAATACACTAAGAAAGCAGATTATCTTAGATATAGAACAATATAGAATTTTGGTGGGCAACTGCCATTTAGAAGCTAAGCAATTTATAATTATAAATCCTAATTTCAAAAGCTTGCTTTAAATGAGGAATGCAAAGTAAAAGAAAAGAGCCTGTCTTCATTTTAAGTGTGAACAACTATTATCTATTGCATTTTCAGACTCACAAAGAACCCTGGGGCTCATCAACACTGAAAAAAACCTCCTATTATACTTTAGGTATAGTATTACAGAAGACTACACTTCAAAATTTGTAGCAGTTCTCACAGAAGAGATTTCTGTTCTCTTCTCTCAACTGCTAGTAACTTGCTGCTGGTCTAGGTAATGTATACAACTTCTGCAACATCTCAGTTTTCCTGTGTAAGAGACACTTAAGTAAGTGGAAAATTTTTAAACAATGGTTTAAAACCAACCACCCCAACAAGTTTTCTGAGACCTGAAACCGCAAGTTTTGTAAGCACTGAATTTTGTACGGTAGAATATAATTTTAAAGACAGCCTCCAAAAGTATAAATGCAGGATGAAACAACACAGCGCATCTGTATCTCCAAATCAAACTCTTCTTTTGACTACTGCTTCCTAACAATAAAATGAAACTAACACTATGTTGGTCATCCATTATCGCTATTCAGCTGCCTCTGGGCACCATACACAGAAGTTGCTATTGGGTTTTAAATACTTGTTCTACTATCAGGGAGGTAATATGAAGAAAAAATCAAGACAGGATGCACACCAAACTCTCCTTTATCCTGTCAAAGCAGCCAAAGCAGCACTTATTCCACGACCCTCAATCATACACCTGCTAACCAAAGGCTAATCCTGAATACATGTTTTTTTTTTCCCCCATGGCTGAAAACACATTAATTTATAGCAAGGTTTCACAATCACTACGCTGAACTTGCTATATCTGCTGCTATTATGAAAATAAAGCTTTTCATTTCATGATGAATTTCAAACCATTTTCCCAGTCCTAAAATGAGGAAGAAAAGGCAAAGGAATTAATGGCTTTTAAGAGTCACAATGGGAATGCAAGTTTCAAGTCATGTCTTCAGTTTATGTCTAATAAACTGTCAACCACAGCGATCTGAATAAACTGATATGAGAATAACAAGATTTTCAGGCAATCTAGAGGTTATCGTCCTGTGTAATTACCAGAATTATCTGAAAGAAACTTCAATAGAGTAAGATAGATATAAACCACTAAAAAAATTGACATTACTACTTTACCCTCACCCCAAAAAAGGTACCTACCATCTAAAAATATTGTATATACACCTGAACATGCATGTATAAACACACATATAAGCAGCAAGTAAGAGCATCTGGAATCTTAAGGTCCCACTGAGATAAGAGAGCATTGCCTGGAAGTCAAGTCAAGGTACATGGAAGGCTGTGCAAAACTGGAGTTTAAAACTTCAGAGAAAAAAAATCACTGGGATTTTACCTTCAAGCTCCAGAGAGCCACAGTTTAAAAAAATAATAATACTGTAAATTATCAGAGCCAAAAGATTTAGAAAAATGGCAAGGTCAGAAATTCACTGAACAATTAACACTTCAATTCTAAATCAGAAATATATGGAGTCTAATAGCAATCAAACCCATGGTTTGAGCTTTCAGTATACCAAAATTTTGGTCTTTCAGTTTCCATTCACTTAATATTTAGGCTAAGCTAATCCACTTTTCTCCTTCAAGATTCAAATTCATGGACTCATTCTGTTGCAACTTACTAAAAACATACTGAAGCACTTTATTGGTTCAACAGCAGAAAAAATAAATATCAAAAAGTACAAGGCTCACGTGCTTAGATGCCATTATCTTTTGACAACTATGTTCATTCTAATTCTGATTTAAGAAGGGGGGGGGAAGGTGAGATGGTTTGTCTTCCCTCACTATTGATCTTCATTTCTGGAAAAAAAAAGACAACAAAAATTTGAAATTCCATCCAAAGCCAATACAATCTGCCATGACCCTGCTACAGCACAGTGCTAACAAACATACTTCCCTCCAATCAGAAAAGTCTGTTTGGTAATAGAGGGAGCCTATTTCACACACATTACTACTGTTTTTCCTTTATTGAACACACTTCTAAACAAATCTCCTTTTTCTTCATTCCCCATTTCAGAGTGTTACAGATAAGACCATTCTGTAAAAACAAAAACCAACCAACAAAACAAAAAAACCTTTTCAACCTTTTCCTCTGCCCAGATCTACTTTCACTAAAGCTAGGCAAAAAGTTAAGCAGCAAGCAAACATCCTAAGAGTCAAGGCTTATGGAATGTATAATGCAAAGCGAATTTCTGTGTCATGCATGTTGCCATATAGCTGTTATAAAATGGTGTTTTGTGTCTATAACAAAGGCTCTTCCAGAGGTAATTTTCCACTATTTAGATTTTGGATATCTTGCACGGCAGCTTAACAAAAAGTTAGCCCCGACATTCCCTCTTGAACATTGTTCTGTTAAAAAAAGTATCAGGGAATACTTTAGAGTTCATAGCAGACAGGGGAAGAGAACATCAGCAAACATCAAGGAGTAACACAGACATTACTGTGTCTTGCCTTGAACATATTCTTAGCTCAAAAAAAAAGAAAGATGTACATCTGTGAATGGAGAATTCTAACAGCTGAAACCTTCCCATTTTAAGTGACGCAATGTGGAATTCCCCTCCTATGAGTGAATTCATGGCTAAATGCTAACTACCAAAAAAACATGATTTGCTAGGATGTGCAGTAAGGCTAAAAGCTGTAATTTACATGCAAGAGAATCACATTTTTCTGTTGGCAGTCATATATGGATTGAAAACTGCATCACAGAACATGCTCGTATACTGTTTTGTAAACAGGTCATTGTGGATGTTGATGGGATACAAAAGTATCCCTTGCTAATATTCCTGATGTTCATCAATACTTCTAAAGTAGTCTACAATTTAACTTTACAAATAATGTTGAAAATAGTAGCACTCACAATATGACTGAATTATTTTAAATCTACATTCTATAGACCCCTTCTGGAATTCTAATAACAAAAAGAAGTTAACCAGAAGCAATGAAATCATTCTCAATTAATATTAAATTATCATTTAAGGAAACCACAAAGCAGTAAAGTTTCTTTTAAAAAGCAGTCTATGAAAACATGTATCCAAATGTTTTCTATTCTGAACATTTTAGTTTTTATTTGAAAACATGTCAACAGCTGGCAATAAAAAAAAAATCTTTGAACCAAGCAGACTGAAGATCAACTCAAATAGAGAGAGTAATAAATGGCTTCTTATAAAAAGAAGAAAATACCAGGAAATTCACATGGGAAAATGCAAAAGGAACTGGCAGTACTATTAAGCTACCTTAAAAGAGGTTTTACACTAACTCATAACTGTCAACTTTAAGATCTTATTTACTCTCATTCTATCATCTACTATTGTGGGGAAAGTTGTTAACAGTTTTCTTGCAACCTTACCAACACTCAGATCTATCAGAGTGCTTAAAAGTACAGTGGGATTGAGGGGACACATGAAACTTCTCAGAAATGCTGTAGTTGACATTTTAAGGGAGCAAAATCATGACAGAGGGGAGTTTCCGAAACTGTGCAGCTATTCAAGACTGGAAACAAGAAGATCCAAGTCAAAACAATTCTTTCCAGAAGTGCAGAGGCAACCTTTGTTAATCATATTCCTAAATCATACTACAGCTTTGAGCAAAGCAGAACTCTGTTAAGAGGCATACAACAAAACTGTTTTAAGACAGCTAGACTCATGAAACTGTTTTTATCGTCTCAGTGTGAGAGCTTTAAGATGTCTCTATATTAACAAGAGAACAAAAACTAGATTTAATATGTGAAAAACACTGCTGCCATTTACAATACACGAATCCAAGTAGCTCATACTTCCCAGGTCACTCAGAGAAAAAAAAAATCTAATCATATTATATGCAAGCATATACTCGTGAAAGATCTTCTTCTTCCCATCCTTTGACTCTGCTACAGGAGAATCATTTCTTTTAATTACTTTTCTGCAAAAAAAGCTTTACCAAATTGCTCTCCTTAAACATAACCAACCACTTGAATAGATCACTGAGCAACAGATATTTGAAACTACAAGACATTTTGCAGTAAGAAAACTGATGGAAGGGGAGCAGCATTAGGGTCATGACAAATGTTCTACACTAACAGTAAAGGGCAGGCAGAGTAAAATAGCTTAATTTTTAATTCTTCATGTTTTCGTTAGGTTTGCATCAGGAAGACAGCATACATAACAAAGTTCAGTTATGTAAAAAAAAATTGTGTTTATATACAATATCATGCATGAAATAAGGAAAGCCTATAGCAATGGTACCCAGCATCATGAGTTTTGCAAAGAGCAAGATATTAAAACAATAGATGGACATTATCAAGATAAGTTCCCATAGCAGGCCCTAAAGTGCAGCTTTAAATTTTGAACTCTTAGGTTTAAACAAGAGATACACCGAAGAGGGAAGGAAGAAAGTATTTCCTACGGAACTTGAAAAAAAATTCCCAATACATACCTGACAGAACCATTAACTTTATATCATATTTTTATTATATTATAATTATTTGCTCAACCTAATTAATAACTGTTATTTTTACTCAAAGTAGTGTGCCTTTTAGAAAGTCCTACACTAATTTCAATTTTAAATTTAAGATGTCTTGGAACTTAAGTACTATAGCTAGGTACCTTTACTTTCTTAGGTGTCTATTTATTTTTGCCTATCCACTAGTTTTGTCTATTCTGAGTCTCAACTGTAAGAATTCCAGAATTTTAAATAAAATGTATAAACCTAATAGTTCGTATTAACAACAGAGAGTAGTTGCACTGGTCTGCTTTTGAATATAAATGCATCATGATGTGGGAAACAAAACATTCATATAAGGGTGACTGCATTCTAGAGATACAGAAATAATAAACAGTTTTGCTTTTACTATCCTTATTTGTTACCACCTCCAGATGTACTCCTCCCGTCAGTTCAATGGGCAGAAGTACCACCATAAAGGCAAATTCAGCAAGACATGAAGCAGCAGTCTGGGAAGAGCAAGACTGAGGCTACCCAGAAGAAATACTATTAAAAAGCCTACACAAAAGACGAGAAGAAAAGTACAAATGATACTGAAGAGAGAGGAAGAAGTTACTATGATACAATCTTACACATTTATTTTAATAATAATCCCCCCTCCAAAAAAAAAAACAAGCTGATACTTGAGTTTCCTCCACTGCAGCTCATTCTAAGAGTGTGTTTTCTGTTCAAAGCTATCATTAAGTATCACTGTTGTACAGGCTATCCAGCCTTTTCCCTGAACCAAGTTCTGCAATAGATCAACCAATGTATTTTAAATGCTTCCCCCAAATTCCTGTCATGAACTATCCTCTCTTAGTTCAAGGAAAACACATTACTCCAATTCTAAGAATAAAAATTATTAAAAAACAAACAAAAAAACCTTCATGCATGACTTATATTTTGCTGGAAAAAAAGTATTATTTGACCAGCAACATTTATGATGGAGAGTCCTGCCAACTTCTTACAGTAAAACCTTAAAAAAAGAAAAAAAAGAGTAAAGTTAGATGCCTACAAATTTCCAAGTTACCCCTAATCTTTCTTATGAGAGATGCCATTACAATTCCATAGTCAATTGAACGTCAATCCTCCAAATGGCCTTCACTAGTCCCTTCCTAAACATAACAATTGTACTATCTATTTGGAGGGCATTTGATAGGCCTGAAGAAAAACACAGATTATCTAGTGAGTCTGTCATAACAAATGCTGCCACCAGTATATTTAACACAGTATATTAATATCTAAATTCAACAGCTTTTAAAAATGCAGGCCCAGTTGTGCAACTAGGTCAGTTGGGCCTTGTGCTTGCTTTGAGCCTGTGACTTCAGAGGGTCTTTGGACTGATACAAACATCCACAAATGGGAATATGACTGCAGAACCATGAATATAAATCAAGTTGTACAGACAGCATAAAGATAGGTGAGACAGATACAGTACATCTACAGTAAGTCAGGGAGTCCTTTCAACATTTAATTAGTACAATTCTTTTCTGAAAGATATTTTCTCTATATATAGTTGTGCTGTGTGTATGCATGATGTATCTCCAAAATACTCTACTGGACTTCTTAAAGAGCAACCTGAAAATTCAACACTACATTTTAAAACCCATTTCAACACTTTTGGATGTTTCCATGAGAACAAAATTACTCCAGAATGAAACGAAGGATTTTCAGCAGCTATTCTCCTGGTACACAAACAATGCTGCACAAAGTGAGACGGCACACACTAACAGCGTGGTTACCAGCATAAAAACCCTGCAAGCCACCCAAACAGCAAAATCCTCAATTTTCTTGAGGACAATAACGAGAGACCAGCTGCAGCCGAACTGTGTCCTACTACCCCTGCCTCACACCTCGAACAAGGCGACCAGGGTTGTATTTCCTAAAATCGGTCGCGACATCGAGCGCTAAGACGTAACTTCGCAGAGACGCAGCAGGGCGAACTAGAGGAAGATAAGGGGGAGGGGGAGCAGCAAGCGACGAGCGTTTTTTTATTCATCAAAACAGGCCTGCTGGAAGCCGAGGCTAGAGGAGTGGCCTGCGTGTTAATAATGTTTACAGCGGGCGTGAACGAGCTGGTGCTGGCGGCTTTCAGCGAGGCAGGAGGAGAAGCGCCTCGGCCCGGCCTTATTTCCAGGCGTCGCCGGGGCCTAGGCGGCTCCAATCACTCCACCTCAGTAATGGCGATCGGTGCGAAGGGAAGCGAGAAGCCGGGCCGGCAGCGCCGGGCGCAGCGCTGCGGGGCGCCGCCGCCAGGCCCCGCTCCCCCGCCGGCGGNGCCCCGCCGGGGGCACGGGGCGGGGAGCGGGGTGCGCTCCCACCCCCCGGCGGCCCGGGGAGAGGATGAGGAGCCGTCAGCCATTTTCCCTTGCCCTCCAAAACACCGGCGATGCAGGGCCGCGCGCCGGCGGCTGCGAGGGAGGCGCTGCCGCCGCCCGTTACCTACGCTTCCCCCCTTCCCCCGCCCCGTCTCCGCGCCCTCCGCTCGCCGCCCCGCGGGGCCCGGCTCGCCCCTTCCTCCCCGCTGCCCCCGCCGTCCCGCACCCCGACTCGGGGAGCGCCATTCCCGGGGAGCGCCTCCCTCCTTCCCTCCGCTCCGCTCGGCGCGGCCGGCGGCAGCGCAAACAGCTGCACCCACACGGCCGCCGCGCCCGGGCCTCGGCCGCGGCCCCGCCCGGGCCCGGCGCTCCGCCACTCACCCCCGCACGGCGTCCCCTTCTCCCGCGGCTGCTGCTGCGACGGCCCGGTGCCCTCCTGGGTGCTGCCGAAGGAGCGCGGCCGGGGGCTGTCTCATCCCAGGCAGCCAGCAGGGCAGAGTCTCATGCCAGGCCCCGCGATCCTGGGCGTGCAGCCGGCTGCCTGAGGGGGCGGCTCCGCTTGCCCGGTTCCCCCGCGGGCGGGCGCTGGGTACTGCGGCGGCAGGAAGGAGCCCGGAGCCGCTGCCCGCACGCCGGATCTCGGCCCTGGCCCTGGCCGCTCCGCTCTCTCCGCTGCTGGCGGCGCCGCCGGGGCGTTTTTCCTGCGTCACCAGCTCCTGCCCGGCCGCCCTGGGCTCCGGCTCCGGCTGGGGCTTGGCCGGGGCCTGCGCGCTCCGCTCCGCCCCGTCCGGGGACCGGCACACGCGGGGGAGGGGAGCACACGCACCCCGCGCCGCTGCCCGGGGCCCGGGGCTGGGGGCTCGGCTCGGCTGGGCAGCAGCGGCCGGCGGCTGCGCGCGGGCAGGCAGGAAGGGAGGGAGGGAGGGAGGGAGGAAGGAAGGAAGGTGGCAGCGGAGGGGCCGGCCCGGGCGCTGGAGCTCTCGGCGCTGACGGCTCCGTGCGTGCCGCGGGGGAGGGGGGCGGGCAGGGCGGAGGGAGCGAGGAGGCCGGACGCGGCGGCGGCGGCGACTCCTCGCGCTCGCGGCAGCGGCGCAGCTCAGTCTCGCGGGGCCCCGGGCAATATGGCGGCGCCGGCAGCGCGCTCGGCCCGCGGCGCAGGCTCTGACCCCGCGCGGCGGCGACGGCGGCGCCTCCACCACCCGAACGGCCTGACCGCCTGCCCCCCCGCCCGGAGCTGCCGCTCCCGCCGCCGCGGCGTGGCCCGGGCCGCCCCCACCCCTACGCGTGCGGGCAGCGCCAGCAGGGTCGCCGCGGGGCGGTTGGGCGCGTGCGCGAGGGTGGCCGCGGGGGCGGGGGGGGGACGGGACGACACACGAGATGCGCGCGCGCGCGCGCGGCCGTTTCGTTTCGCTTGGGCTCGAGCGCGTTCCATTGTG